>NC_092148.1:92500-230000 GCF_045791955.1 Oncorhynchus clarkii lewisi | reverse complement strand
GCTCTGACAAAGGGAGGGAAATCACTGGGAGAAGAGCCAAACCACCACTAGCCCCAGGGCCACGGCAGCTCCAGCCCCCATGTTGAGCAGGACAGGCCTCCAGTACAGCCAGCGTTCTCTCTGCCTCTCTGTGTTCGTCAGTCTCTGTTTCATCAGGTGAAGCTTCTGGGCCGTGCAGGCGATACGCTCCTCCCTGTGTCTCTTCCTCAGACTGGAATAAGATAATAAGATGAGGGTTTCATTACATGGTTAGAGAAGTCTGGAAGGATCCTAATTGAATGCATTCTAAACATGTGAGTCTGGAGGGGTCCTAATTGAATGCCATCTAAACATGTGAGTCTGGGGGGGTCCTAATTGAATGCCATTTAAACATGTGAGTCTGGAGGGGGTCCTAATTGAATGCCATCTAAACATGTGAGTCTGGAGGGGTCCTAATTGAATGCCATCTAAACATGTAAGTCTGGGGGGGTCTAATTGAATGCCATCTAAACATGTAAGTCTGGAAGGGTCCTAATTGAATGCCATCTAAACATGTGAGTCTGGAAGGGTCCTAATTGAATGCCATCTAAACATGTGAGTCTGGAAGGGTCCTAATTGAATGCCATCTAAACATGTGAGTCTGGAAGGGTCCTAATTGATTGCCATCTAAACATGTGAGTGTGGAAGGGTCCTAATTGAATGCCATCTAAACATGTGAGTCTGGGGGGGGGGGGGGGGACCTAATTGAATGCCATCTAAACATGTGAGTCTGGAAGGGTCCTAATTGAATGCCATCTAAACATGTGAGACTGGAAGGGTCCTAATTGAATGCCATCTAAACATGTGAGTCTGGAAGGGTCCTAATTGATTGCCATCTAAACATGTGAGTCTGGAAGGGTCCTAATTGAATGCCATCTAAACATGTGAGTCTGGAAGGCTCCTAATTGAATGCCATCTAAACATGTGAGTCTGGAAGGGTCCTAATTGAATGCCATCTAAACATGTGAGTCTGGAAGGGTCCTAATTGAATGCCATCTAAACAGTCTGCCCAGCACTGAAGGCCCACAGCCAGCTTCAGTAGGAGGAGTTAAAGCAGACAATACATAGAAGCAGTAGAGGGGAATACACCTCGAGGTGTACTGACCTTGGCACCTCCGCCAGGTCCTTATCTGAGCTGTCTGGATCTGTCCCGTCTCCTGATGTCCGGTCCTCTCTGGACAACGCCACAGGCTCAGGCTCCACACAGGGCAGTGGCTGGCCGTTGGGCTTTTCTGAGGGCCGACTGGGGGACGGGGGGGCAGGGGTGTCTAATGGTCGTGGTGGGGGTAGAGGGGGGGCGGGGGTGTCTAAAGGCCGTGGTGGGGGTAGAGGGGGGGCGGGGGTGTCTAACGGCTGTGGTGGGGTGGGGGTGTCTAAAGGTCGTGGTGGGGGTAGAGGGGGGGCGGGGGTGTCTAAAGGTTGTGGTGGGGGTAGAGGGGGGGCGGGGGCGTCTAAAGGCCGTGGTGGGGGTAGAGGGGGGGCGGGGGTGTCAGAGAGCCACCTGGGAGGGGGGGCAGGCGGTGAATCACATACTGTCGCTCTGTCCTCTCTAGACAGCTCTCTCTTCTGGCTCTGTACAGACAGACAGGACAGTAGTTAATGACCAACAGCTCCTCAGACAGACAGGACAGACAGACAGGACAGTAGTTAATGATCAACAGCCACTCATACAGACAGACAGGACAGTTGTTAATGACCAACAGCTCCTCAGACAGACAGACAGGACAGTAGTTAATGATCAACAGCCACTCATACAGACAGACAGGACAGTCATTAATGACCAACAGCTCCCCAGACAGACAGACAGGACAGTCGTTAATGACCAACAGCTCCCCAGACAGACAGGACAGTAGTTAATGAAGACACAGTTCTGCTCATGTCTAGTTTCACATTGACAGTCCTCTACCCCCCCCAAAGGCAATTTTTTAAATTTTACCTTTATTTAACTAGGCAAGTCAGTTAAGAACAAATTCTTATTTTCAATGACGGCCTAGGAACAGTGGGTTAACTGGTCTAGGAACAGTGGGTTAACTGCCTTGTTCAGGGGCAAAACAGCAGATTTTTACATTGTCAGCTCTGGGATTCGATCTTGCAACCTTTCGGTTACTAGTCCAACGCTCTAACTACTAGGCTACCTGCCGCCCCAGAATGACCCTACAGTGTCACAACCCCCCAAATCGTTTCACGGTGACACAGGACTCATCCCTTACACTAGTTACAGTGTGTACCTGTGCAGAGCAGTCTCCCATGATGCTCTTGGCTCCCTCCAGCTAACTAGGTGTGTGGTTAGGGTTAGCGGTGTTACCTGTACAGAGCAGTCTCCCATGATGCTCTTGGCTCCCTCCAGCTAACTAGGTGTGTGGTTAGGGTTAGCGGTGTTTACCTGTGCAGAGCAGTCTCCCATGATGCTCTTGGCTCCCTCCAGGACAGCCCTGTAGGAGAAACGTAGCTGGTCAGGAGTCTGGATCAGACCCATCCGGTACTCCCTCATGTCCAGCAGAACTCTCAGAATGTCCACTGACGACGAGTCCTTCCTCTTGTCCATCTGGACGGGAGTGAGAGAATGACTTCACCCACAACACCAGGGACAAGACCGGCTGGTCTACATAATGCTGAACAGTACATTTAGTCTGGAGACACAGCCCATCTGTAAATAGCCCACCCAACTACCTCATCCCCATATTGTTATTTATTTATTTTTGCTCCTTTTGCATCCCAGTATCTCTACTGGCACATCATCATCTGCACATCTATCACTCCAGTATTGATGCTAAATTGTAATTATTTTCACCTCTATGGCCTGTTTATTGCCTTACCTCCCTACTCTTCTACATTTGCACACACTGTACATAGATCTTTCTATTGTGTTATTGACTGTACGTTTGTTTATGTGTAACTGTGTTGTTTGTGTTACACTGCTTTCCTTTATCTTGGCCAGGTCGCAGTTGTAAATGAGAACTTGTTCTCAACTGGCCTACCTGGTTAAATAAAGGGTTAGGGTTATATATATATATATATATATATATATATATAAATACCTGGTTAAATAAAGGTGAAATAAAAACATAAAAATACAGTTTGACCAGGAGCTGATGTGAAACACCACGTAGTAGAGCCTTGTCCGAGACAGAATCTCCTGTATCTGTAGCTGGAACAGGCTCTATGTCCAAGGACAACCCCTGAACAGGAAGCTAGTCTACTTTCATACCAACCTCGGTGATTCAATTACAATGTAAAAACAGGAAGTATTGATGTTACCAGGATGAGACACGTGTCGACCAACGAGAAGGTCCCCGAGCGTCCAATCCCAGCGCTGCAGTGGACCACGGAGGGCCCGTGCTCCGGCCCCAATGAGCCAGACTCCCGCACCTTGACCAGGAAGTTGAGGAAAGAGGCCGGGGATTCTGGGACGCCAAAGTCAGGCCAGGTGGTGTAGTGAAAGTGGTATATCTCTGTGGTTCCTCCTGTCTGGATAGAAGACATGTCGTTTTATTACGGTGACTGTTGCTAACAGCAACGTCCTCATGACACAGAGTCCGCGGAGACGAAGAGCTCACCTCTGTGTTCCTCAGCTCCAACACTCGTATGATGTAGTTGGACTTGTCCTCTTCCTTCACTAGCGTCACGACAAACCCTGTGTCCGTGTAGGACAGCTGCCGTTCCTCAGCTGTAGGCCAGTACTGAGCACACTTCTCCTGTTGGGGGGGGGACAATACATCAGTCAGCTGTAGTACTGAGGACACTTCTCCTGTTGGGGGGGGGACAATACATCAGTCAGCTGTAGTACTGAGCACACTTCTCCTGTTGGGGGGGGGGGGGACAATACATCAGTCAGCTGTAGTACTGAGCACACTTCTCCTGTTGGGGGGGGGGACAATACATCAGTCAGCTGTAGTACTGAGCACACTTCTCCTGTTGGGGGGGGGACAATACATCAGTCAGCTGTAGTACTGAGCACACTTCTCCTGTTGGGGGGGGGGACAATACATCAGTCAGCTGTAGTACTGAGCACACTTCTCCTGTTGGGGGGGGGGACAATACATCAGTCAGCTGTAGTACTGAGCACACTTCTCCTGTTGGGGGGGGGGGGGGGACAATACGTCAGTCAGCTGTAGTACTGAGCACACTTCTCCTGTTGGGGGGGGGACAATACATCAGTCAGCTGTAGTACTGAGCACACTTCTCCTGTTGGGGGGGGGGACAATACATCAGTCAGCTGTAGTACTGAGCACACTTCTCCTGTTGGGGGGGGGGACAATACATCAGTCAGCTGTAGTACTGAGCACACTTCTCCTGTTGGGGGGGGGGACAATACATCAGTCAGCTGTAGTACTGAGCACACTTCTCCTGTTGGGGGGGGGGGGGGGGGGGACAATACGTCAGTCAGCTGTAGTACTGAGCACACTTCTCCTGTTGGGGGGGGGACAATACATCAGTCAGCTGTAGTACTGAGCACACTTCTCCTGTTGGGGGGGGGGGGGGGGGGACAATACATCAGTCAGCTGTAGTACTGAGCACACTTCTCCTGTTGGGGGGGGGACAATACATCAGTCAGCTGTAGTACTGAGCACACTTCTCCTGTTGGGGGGGGGGGGGGGACAATACATCAGTCAGCTGTAGTACTGAGCACACTTCTCCTGTTGGGGGGGGGGGGGGGACAATACATCAGTCAGCTGTAGTACTGAGCACACTTCTCCTGTTGGGGGGGGGACAATACATCAGTCAGCTGTAGTACTGAGCACACTTCTCCTGTTGGGGGGGGGGACAATACATCAGTCAGCTGTAGTACTGAGCACACTTCTCCTGTTGGGGGGGGGACAATACATCAGTCAGCTGTAGTACTGAGCACACTTCTCCTGTTGGGGGGGGGGGGGGGGGACAATACCTCAGTCAGCTGTAGTACTGAGCACACTTCTCCTGTTGGGGGGGGGGACAATACCTCAGTCAGCTGTAGTACTGAGCACACTTCTCCTGTTGGGGGGGGGACAATACATCAGTCAGCTGTAGTACTGAGCACACTTCTCCTGTTGGGGGGGGGGGACAATACATCAGTCAGCTGTAGTACTGAGCACACTTCTCCTGTTGGGGGGGGGACAATACATCAGTCAGCTGTAGTACTGAGCACACTTCTCCTGTTGGGGGGGGGGACAATACATCAGTCAGCTGTAGTACTGAGCACACTTCTCCTGTTGGGGGGGGGGGGGGGACAATACATCAGTCAGCTGTAGTACTGAGCACACTTCTCCTGTTGGGGGGGGGACAATACATCAGTCAGCTGTAGTACTGAGCACACTTCTCCTGTTGGGGGGGGGACAATACATCAGTCAGCTGTAGTACTGAGCACACTTCTCCTGTTGGGGGGGGGACAATACATCAGTCAGCTGTAGTACTGAGCACACTTCTCCTGTTGGGGGGGGGACAATACATCAGTCAGCTGTAGTACTGAGCACACTTCTCCTGTTGGGGGGGGGACAATACATCAGTCAGCTGTAGTACTGAGCACACTTCTCCTGTTGGGGGGGGGGCAATACATCAGTCAGCTGTAGTACTGAGCACACTTCTCCTGTTGGGGGGGGGACAATACATCAGTCAGCTGTAGTACTGAGCACACTTCTCCTGTTGGGGGGGGGGACAATACATCAGTCAGCTGTAGTACTGAGCACACTTCTCCTGTTGGGGGGGGGGGGGGGACAATACATCAGTCAGCTGTAGTACTGAGCACACTTCTCCTGTTGGGGGGGGGACAATACATCAGTCAGCTGTAGTACTGAGCACACTTCTCCTGTTGGGGGGGGGGCAATACATCAGTCAGCTGTAGTACTGAGCACACTTCTCCTGTTGGGGGGGGGACAATACATCAGTCAGCTGTAGTACTGAGCACACTTCTCCTGTTGGGGGGGGGGCAATACATCAGTCAGTCTGTTCCCCTTCTCTAGGATTCTGTTCAGCATTATAACATGTATGTAGGCTACTTACAGACCCCTTCTCCATGATTCTGTTCAGCATTATAACATGTATGTAGGCTACTTACAGACCCCTTCTCTATGATTCTGTTCAGCATTATAACATGTATGTAGGCTACTTACAGACCCCTTCTCTATGATTCTGTTCAGCATGATAACAGCTTTGGAGTTCTGCTCCCAGACCATCAACCAGAAGTGACCGCAGGTGTTCTTCAAGGGTCCCTTTGGGAGAAAACACAACACACTGCTTCATCACCAACTGAAACACAGACCAACAATTAAAATGTAGATAATTGGCTTCGTCCAATTTGACTAAACTTCTTGTATGTACTGACCTGAGACAGAATATAGGTTCTTTGGGCTTCCTCCACCATGACTAGACTACTTGTATGTACTGACCTGAGACAGAATATAGGTTCTTTGGGCTTCCTCCACCATGACTAGACTACTTGTATGTACTGACCTGAGACAGAATATAGGTTCTTTGGGCTTCGTCCAATATGACTAAACTACTTGTATGTACTGACCTGAGACAGAATATAGGTTCTTTGGGCTTCGTCCAATATGACTAAACTTCTTGTATGTACTGACCTGAGACAGAATATAGGTTCTTTGGGCTTCGTCCAATATGACTAGACTACTTGTATGTACTGACCTGAGACAGAATATAGGTTCTTTGGGCTTCCTCCACCATGACTAGACTACTTGTATGTACTGACCTGAGACAGAATATAGGTTCTTTGGGCTTCCTCCACCATGACTAGACTACTTGTATGTACTGACCTGAGACAGAATATAGGTTCTTTGGGCTTCCTCCACCATGACTAGACTTGCATTGATGTAGTCGTTTTCAGAGTTTTGAAGTTTAACGCGACTGTGATCATCTGAAACCAGATATATTTAAATGTGTAAATTAAAACTATTTGCGAATCGTCAAGGTGTAAACATTCATCACAGTTATGACTCAATGAAGCGTACTTCATGAATGATAGTTGCACAGACGAAGATACTTACAGGGGCTGACATCTCTATATCGGTTTCGATTCTGATTCTCTGGAAGTTTTGCCACCTTATATGAATAGTCGCTGGCTTGGTTTCGGATTTCCTGAGAAAGAATGAGAACAAATACCAGCCAGCGACTGTGAATACGATTTTCATTGAAATGTGTACAGGTCTGATCTACAGCAACTACCAGCAGACATCTGCAGTAAGAGCACGAACGAACTTCTGAGAAGGGCTTACTACTGGCTACTGGGTATACACTACCTAACTAATTACCTAGGTCAGCTTACTACTGGGTATACACTACCTAACTAATTACCTAGGTCAGCTACTGGGTATACACTACCTAACT
Source organism: Oncorhynchus clarkii lewisi (assembly GCF_045791955.1). NCBI lineage: Eukaryota > Metazoa > Chordata > Actinopteri > Salmoniformes > Salmonidae > Oncorhynchus > Oncorhynchus clarkii. Next base: position 222,665 of record NC_092148.1, on the reverse strand, counting down.
AATTACCTAGATCAGCTTACTACTGGGTATACACTACCTAACTAATTACCTAGGTCAGCTACTGGGTATACACTACCTAACTAATTACCTAGGTCAGCTTACTACTGGATATATACTACCTAACTAATTACCTAGTTTAACTTACTAGTGGGTATACACTACCTAACTAATTACCTAGGTCAGCTTACTACTGGGTATACACTATCTAACTAATTAGCTAGGTCAGATTACTACTGGGTATAACTCTGTCTATAACCCTGTCTCCTATCCCTAGCCTAGAACCTCTATAACCCTGTCTCCTATCCCTAGCCTAGAACCTCTATAACCCTGTCTCCTATCCCTAGCCTAGAACCTCTATAACCCTGTCTATAACCCTGTCTCATATCCCTAGCCTAGAACCTCTATAATCCTGTCTCCTATCCCTAGCCTAGAACCTCTATAACCCTGTCTCCTATCCCTAGCCTAGAACCCTGTCTATAACCCTGTCTCCTATTCTTAGCCTAGAACCTCTAGAACCCTGTCTCCTATCCCTAGCCTAGAACCTCTATAACCCTGTCTATAACCCTGTCTCCTATCCCTAGCCTAGAACCTCTATAAGCCTGTCTATAACCCTGTCTCCTATCCCTAGCCTAGAACCTCTATAAGCCTGTCTATAACCCTGTCTCCTATACCTAGCCTAGAACCTCTATAACCCTGTCTCCTATCCCTAGCCTAGAACCTCTATAAGCCTGTCTATAACCCTGTCTCCTATCCCTAGCCTAGAACCTCTATAACCCTGTCTCCTATCCCTAGCCTAGAACCTCTATAACCCTGTCTCCTATCCCTAGCCTAGAACCTCTATAACCCTGTCTATAACCCTGTCTCATATCCCTAGCCTAGAACCTCTATAACCCTGTCTCCTATCCCTAGCCTAGAACCCTGTCTATCACCCTGTCTCCTATCCCTAGCCTAGAACCTCTATAAGCCTGTCTATAACCCTGTCTCCTATTCTTAGCCTAGAACCTCTATAACCCTGTATCCTATCCCTAGCCTAGAACCTCTATAATCCTGTCTCCTATCCCTAGCCTAGAACCTCTATAACCCTGTCTATAACCCTGTCTCCTATCCCTAGCCTAGAACCTCTATAAGCCTGTCTATAACCCTGTCTCCTATCCCTAGCCTAGAACCTCTATAAGCCTGTCTATAACCCTGTCTCCTATACCTAGCCTAGAACCTCTATAACCCTGTCTCCTATCCCTAGCCTAGAACCTCTATAAGCCTGTCTATAACCCTGTCTCCTATACCTAGCCTAGAACCTCTATAACCCTGTCTCCTATCCCTAGCCTAGAACCTCTATAAGCCTGTCTATAACCCTGTCTCCTATCCCTAGCTTAGAACCTCTATAACCCTGTCTCCTATCCCTAGCCTAGAACCTCTATAACCCTGTCTCCTATCCCTAGCCTAGAACCTCTATAAGCCTGTCTATAACCCTGTCTCCTATACCTAGCCTAGAACCTCTATAAGCCTGTCTATAACCCTGTCTCCTATACCTAGCCTAGAACCTCTATAACCCTGTCTCCTATCCCTAGCCTAGAACCTCTATAAGCCTGTCTATAACCCTGTCTCCTATACCTAGCCTAGAACCTCTATAACCCTGTCTCATATCCCTAGCCTAGAATCTCTATAACCCTGTCTCCTATCCCTAGCCTAGAACCTCTATAACCCTGTCTCCTAGCCTAGAACCTCTATAAACCTGTCTCCTAGCCTAGAACCTCTATAACCCTGCTACTATAATACTAAAAGTAATGTAATTGGCCTCAACAGGCCCAACACTGGATTTTACTACATTGTAATGGAATGTAGGCAGGAGGATTATAGTCCTCATAATGAAAACAGCCACTAGGATAACATTGTAATCAACTCACATCCATGACTCTTCACATGTACATATCCATTGTACATGTTTGAAGATTAAATGTTGCCATTATTGATTATAACATCAGAAATCAGCGATTCAGAAAGATTGTTGGCTACATTCTTACAATTATTTGAATAATTCAACATCTTTATATATCTGGTTCGTCTGGCTCATGTGGTTGTTAATTCTACATCACTGTGAACATTTTTGGGCATTCACAGGTATGGTCCTGTGAAATTGTCCAATAAGACCCCATAGAGTTGTTGGGCGGCCATATTGGGAAAAGGCTTCTATGGGGTTAATGTGTGAATTCTGTGATGGCCCTGTAAATACAAATCCCTTTAAAACCCTGTTCTCCCTGTGTGTGTGTGTGTGTGTAACTTGGTGATTCTATAACCAAAGTCACATTTCAAAAACATAGCTGCCCCATTACAATGACACCTTTATGGGCGATTTTTAAACAATAGTTTGGTGTTGGTGCTTTCAAAGTTGGTATATAATTGGAAAGGTATTTTCATGACCTTTCAGAACCACTTGTAAAATAGGGTTTCCTTTTTAAAAGCCATTTATACAAGTCATTCTGATATGAACACTAGAGGTCTGTTGACGTGAACATTCTGAAAATGTGTCTTTCCAATTGTTTATGATTAAAGGGTATAAGTGAGCAATACCTTGTTGTATACTGACATTGTTGGTCATAGTAAAATAAAACAAACTGTAATAACACACAGAAGGCTACTATCACACATTTTTCAACTCTAGGGATATAAAACTCAAACATGAACTATAACACGCTCATAATAACTACAACTAGAAAACAGGACTGTGTGTTCCTTATGGCCGAGTAGGTAGTTATAAAGGCTGTTGTTAACTTGAGCTCCAGACATCCACTTCGCTGTAAATCTGCCCAGTTTCCTAGACATGGCAACACATGCGCACATATTATTTCAGGAAGTGTTTGCGACTTCTCAGAAACAGGCGAGCCAGCTAATGTTGATGCACGTTTTCCGGAAGTCTGACTCTTCTCCTGTGAAGCTTAGTTTATCTTTCAGGATGAACACCAGTTTAACTAGTATTATCCATTCAATATACCGTTAAAATTACATAGTTTGGTGCTAGCTAGTATGATGGATAATGTGCATAATTGCTAGCTAGTAACCGGGCAGATAGCTAGCCAATTTAGTTAGCAACATAACTAACGTTAGCTAGGTTAGCAACCGAAAATAACACATTGAATGCCCAACTTACATTATAAAGGTTTTGCCACTGCCCAGACGAATCTATTTCCTCAAACTGTTGATCCATTTTGGTATTGATATTTCTGTCTTGTGAATATAGTCTGAATGTTATCGTTGTCAACGGTGAGTTAGCTGGCTAGCCCCAACTGACAGCCATCTACCGCGGATAGTCAGCCGACTGTGTGGGGGATCTACGTCATCTCCACCAGACCTCTTTGCATGACGGATGGTTCACCTCGTCAGGGGTCTGGGGGTTGCCCAAACTCTGGTCCTGGGTGCACGTTTTGGTTGTTGCTCTCTCTAACGCAACACAGCTGATTCAAATAATCTAAGCTTAATTATGAGTTGGTTATTTTAATCAGCCCAAAACGGACACACAGGACAGAGTTTGGGAAACCCTCAGAACCTTGAAGAGGAGAACTATCCATCATGTTGGCGTCGGTTCTGTGACACCATTGGAAGGGTGGCACCTGTGGGAGGAGTGTGGGAGATTATTAAAAGGATGAGTGGGGTCAGAAGGGAGTGGGATTATACAGTGTTGACGAGTGGGAAGGATGTGGCAGTAACAGCTGAGGAGAAAGCAGAGATGATGGCCAAAGTGTTCGTCTCAGTGCATAGCTCTGTACATTTGTCAGAGGAGGCGGAGCATCGTGGAGTGCTGGATAGGAGGGAGGATGTAGCTGATGTGTTGAATGCGCCATGACAGGTGAAAAGGGCAATAGGTAAGGCTGGGTTAACTTCACCTGGGAAAGATGAGGTGTTCTATATTATGTTGGCCCATGTTAGTGATGAGGCTCTGGATAAGGTATTGGTGTTGTACAACAGAGTGTAGGAGGGAGGGAGGGGGGGGGGGGGGGGTTGGGGGGGACTACAAGGCAGTTGGAAGGAGGCAGTAGTGGTACCAGGGAAGGACCCAACAAGGCCAACAAGCTATCGGCCAATAGCTTTAACATCACATGTATGTAAGATTATGGAGCGTATGATAACTGAGAGGCTAACTTACTTACTGGAGAGCAGTGGGTTAGTATCGCTACATCAGAGTGGATTCAGGAAGGGGAGGGGAACTATGGACCCAGTGCTTACTTCCTGGAGAGCAGTGGGCTAGTATCGCTACATCAGAGTGGATTCAGGAAGGGGAGGGGAACTATGGACCCAGTGCTTACTTCCTGGAGAGCAGTGGGTTAGTATCGCTACATCAGAGTGGATTCAGGAAGGGGAGGGGAACTATGGACCCAGTGCTTACTTCCTGGAGAGCAGTGGGCTAGTATCGCTACATCAGAGTGGATTCAGGAAGGGGAGGGGAACTATGGACCAAGTGCTTACTTCCTGGAGAGCAGTGGGTTAATATCGCTACATCAGAGTGGATTCAGGAAGGGGAGGGGAACTATGGACCCAGTGCTTACTTCCTGGAGAGCAGTGGGTTAGTATCGCTACATCAGAGTGGATTCAGGAAGGGGAGGGGAACTATGGACCCAGTGCTTACTTCCTGGAGAGCATGGGATTAGTATCGCTACATCAGAGTGGATTCAGGAAGGGGAGAGGAACTATGGACCCAGTGCTTACTTCCTGGAGAGCAGTGGGTTAGTATCGCTACATCAGAGTGGATTTAGGAAGGGGAGGGGAACTATGGACCCAGTGCTTACTTCCTGGAGAGCAGTGGGCTAGTATCGCTACATCAGAGTGGATTCAGGAAGGGGAGGGGAACTATGGACCAAGTGCTTACTTCCTGGAGAGCAGTGGGCTAATATCGCTACATCAGAGTGGATTCAGGAAGGGGAGGGGAACTATGGACCCAGTGCTTACTTCCTGGAGAGCAGTGGGTTAGTATCGCTACATCAGAGTGGATTCAGGAAGGGGAGGGGAACTATGGACCCAGTGCTTACTTCCTGGAGAGCATGGGATTAGTATCGCTACATCAGAGTGGATTCAGGAAGGGGAGGGGAACTATGGACCCAGTGCTTACTTCCTGGAGAGCAGGGGGTTAATATTGCTACATCAGAGTGGATTCAGGAAGGGGAGGGGAACTATGGACCCAGTGCTTACTTCCTGGAGAGCAGGGGGTTAGTATCGCTACATCAGAGTGGATTCAGGAAGGGGAGGGGAACTATGGACCCAGTGCTTACTTCCTGGAGAGCAGGGGGTTAGTATCGCTACATCAGAGTGGATTCAGGAAGGGGAGGGGAACTATGGACCCAGTGCTTACTTCCTGGAGAGCAGTGGGTTAGTATCGCTACATCAGAGTGGATTCAGGAAGGGGAGGGGGACTATGGACCCAGTGCTTACTTCCTGGAGAGCAGGGGGTTAGTATCGCTACATCAGAGTGGATTCAGGAAGGGGAGGGGAACTATGGACCCAGTGCTTACTTCCTGGAGAGCAGTGGGTTAGTATCGCTACATCAGAGTGGATTCATGAAGGGGAGGGGAACTATGGACCCAGTGCTAACTTCCTGGAGAGCAGGGGGTTAGTATCGCTACATCAGAGTGGATTCAGGAAGGGGAGGGGACCCAGTGCTTACTTCCTGGAGAGCAGTGGGTTAGTATCGCTACATCAGAGTGGATTCTCTGCTCTGCTTAGAAGCAGAGGTCAGGAAGGCTCAGGTGAACAAGAAGACTGTTGTAGCTGTATTTTTTTTTACGTGGAGAAGGCGTATGATGTGGAAGGAGGGTTTAAGACACTAACAGCTTACAGACGTTAAGACACTAACAGCTTACAGATGGTAGGCAATTAAGGTCACAGTTATGAAAACTTAGGACACTAAAGAGACATTTCTACTGACTCTGAAAAACACCCAAAGAGAGATGCCCAGGGTCCCTGCTCATCTGCGTGAACGGATCGATACAAACGAACATCACACCTGTGGGACAGGTACAGAATGGCAACAACAACTGCCCGAGTTACACCAGGAACATACAATCCCTCCATCAGTGCTCAGACTGTCTGCAATAGGCTGAGAGAGGCTGGACTAAGAACTTGTAGGCCTGTTGTAAGGCAGGTCCTCACCAGACATCGCCTGCAACAACGTCGCCTATGGGCACAAACCCCCTGTCTCACCAGGAGTGATGGTCGGATTCACGTTTATCGTCAAAGGAATGAGCGTTACACCGAGGCCTGTATTCTGGAGCGGGATCGATGTGGAGGGTCCGTCATTGTCTGGGGCGGTGTGTCACAGCATCATTGGACTGAGCTTGTTGTCACTGCAAGTGTAACCGATGTGAAACGGCTAGCTTAGTTAGCGGTGCGCGCTAAAAAGCGTTTTAATCGGTGACGTCACTTGCTCTGAGACCTTGAAGTAGTAGTTCCCCTTGCTTTGCAAGGGCCGCAGCTTTTGTGGAGCGATGGGTAACGATGCTTCGTGGGTGACTGTTGTTGTTGATGTGTGCAGAGGGTCCCTGGTTCGCGCCCGAGTATGGGCGAGGGGACCGTCTAAAGTTATACTGTTACACAAGCAATCTCAACGCTATGCGTTACAGGCAAGACATCCGCCTCCCTTCCTGCAGGCTCATCCTGACATGACCCTCCAGCATGACAATGCCACCTGCTCGTTCTGTGTGTGATTTCCTGCAAGACAGGAATGTCAGTGTTCTGCCATGGCAAGCGAAGAGCCCGGATCTCAATCCCATTGAGCACGTTTGGGACCTGTTGGATCGGAGGGTGAGAACTAGGGCCATTCCCCCCAGAAATGTCTGGGAACTTGCAGGTGCCTTGGTGGAAGAGCAGCAAGAACTGGCAAATCCGGTGCAGTCCCTGAGGAGGAGATGCACTGCAGTACTTAATGCAGCTGGTGGCCACACCAGATACTGAATGTTACTTTTGATTTTGACAGGGACACATTATTCCATTTCTGTTAGTCACATGTCTGTAGAACTTGTTCAGTTTGTCTCAGTTGTTGAATCTTGTTATGTTCATACAAATATTTACACATGTTAAGTTTGCTGAAAATAAACGCAGTTGACAGTGAGAGGACGTAATTTTTTTTTTATTGATGATAAGGTTTTTATGGTTTTAAATTAGTACTAAAGACCGGCACCCATAACCAGTGAAGTTTCTTTAGCGTAGCTACACTCTCTTGATTGAATCTAGCAAATACAAGGGTTTTACGCCTCTTTGTGGTCACCATGTGAAGTGTGAACACTGGGAGCCGAGGCCACATGACAGCAGCATCCGTTCTGAGAAGGAGAGGCTCAGTGGGGGAAATAACTTAACTACTAAAATAAACATGTTTGTGGCTCGTAGCATTGCAGCAGATCACAAAGATCTAATCCACGATGTTTCCTACGATTTTCACGGCCGGAGAATGGCAACGTGTTCAAGTGACCAAAGTGTCAAGGTAAAAAAAAAACGAGTGAGCTAAGCTAACTAGCTAGTAGCAGGCTAGCTTGCTAGCTAACTCTTTACCTTATGAAATGGAACTAAACAGCTAATTCAGTAACCACATTAACTGCAGCTATCTAGTTTACTTGATTAATATTACCCACTTTTAGAGAAAAGTAATTCACTGATAATATTTGCAGTTTTAAAACAGTTAGCTAGCTAACGTTAACTAAGCTAACTAGCTAGTTTGCAAGCCATGCAGCTAGCTTGCTATGCTAGCTAGGATGTAAACAAAATGCCCAGACTGTAACCAGAGCTTGCTTTAGTGAACCATTGTCAATGTTCTGCATCCTTCAGGTTTGGGACAAGAGTGAAAGTGGGGAGTGGCACTGCACTGCCAGCTGGAAGGCAAGTCGGTTTTATTTCTTACACTCCAAGATTTAAAAGTGTGTTTTAAAGTATTTGCTTTGAATTGTAGCGCCTCTCCCTTTTTGAAATGACTTTCTTTGCTTGTTCAACCCTGAAATGGTCTGTAGAATGAAGGTTTGTTATTGACTCGTCTTTGCAGACACACAGCGGGTCAGTATGGAGGGTGACATGGGCCCACCCTGAGTTTGGACAGGTGCTGGCCTCCTGCTCCTTTGACCGGACAGCCGCTGTGTGGGAGGAGATAGTTGGGGAGTCTAATGACAAACAGAGGGGGCAGAGCCACTGGGTAAGACTCCTGGACATTCAGCTACGAGCCTGGTCCCACATATATTTGTATTCTCCTGCCCATCTTGTACCAGGCTATTATCCAGCCACTGCTGTGAGGTGATTCTTTGACCCAAGTTATTGGGTCAAAGAGACATGTGCCTTGGTGTGCAGTATCGGCAACTAACTCTCATTCTGCTTAGATAAAGAGGACGACTCTGGTGGACAGCAGGACGTCGGTGACGGACGTGAAGTTTGCTCCTAAACACATGGGTCTGATGCTGACCACGTGCTCAGCAGACGGGGTGGTGAGGGTCTACGAGGCTCCAGACGTGATGAACCTCAGCCAGTGGTCTCTGCAGCACGAGATCTCCTGTAAACTCAGCTGCTCCTGTATCTCCTGGAACCCCTCCAGGTCAGCTTCACGGAGTCCATAGATTTAGGCCCAATTCACTCCAGGTGAAACCAGTCAGTCATTTTTAAGATTAATATCACTTTATTTGTCAATTGTTCACAGTGTCCAATGAACTAATGTGTTCATTGGTGTTGCTGATTGTACACAGTGTCCAATGAACTAAAGTGTTCATTGATGTAGCTGATTGTACACAGCACACGCTGTTACACCCCTGTGTTACATTCTCTATAGCATTGGGTATTCAACTCTGACCCTACGAGGTCCAGAGCCTGCTGGTTTTCTGTTCTACCTGATAATGAATTGCTGGTGTCCCCGGTCTAAATTAGAACAATGATAAAATGCAGTGACACTGGCTTCGAGGTCCAGAGTTGAGTTTGAAGGCTGTAGAGTTTCTCAAGATGTTACTTGAGTGTTCCACTGCTGTGAAAATGCAGTTGGAGCTCTCCAGCAGCTGTAGATACTGATGGGCTATTGTTTTGATGCCTATTAACATGTTACCTAGTTTAATAACTGTCTATTTATCAGCAGCTGTAGATACTGATGGGCTATTGTATTGATGCCTATTAACATGTTACCTAGTTTAATAACTGTCATTGTCTCCTTAGTTCTCGCGCCCACCCTCCCATGATAGCAGTGGGAAGTGATGACAGCAACGTGATGTACGGTGGGAAGGTTCAGATCTACGAGTACAATGACAACACTAGGTCAGTCCTATTACCTGTCTATTACATTATTAGTATAATGAAAACACTAGGTCAGTCCTATTACATTATTAGTATAATGACAACACTAGGTCAGTCCTATTACAGTATTAGTATAATGAAAACACTAGGTCTGTCCTATTACAGTATTAGTATAATGAAAACACTAGGTCAGTCCTATTACAGTATTAGTATAATGAAAACACTAGGTCTGTCCTATTACAGTATTAGTATAATGAAAACACTAGGTCAGTCCTATTACCTGTCTATTACATTATTAGTACAATGAAAACACTAGGTCAGTCCTATTACCTGGCTATTACATTATTAGTATAATGAAAACACTAGGTCAGTCCTATTACATTATTAGTATCATGAAAACACTAGGTCTGTCCTATTACCAGGCTATTACATTATTAGTATAATGAAAACACTAGGTCTGTCCTATTACATTATTAGTATAATGACAACACTAGGTCAGTCCTATTACATTATTAGTATAATGACAACACAAGGTCAGTCCTATTACATTATACAGGTGGAGCAGATGGTTACATGAACCCCCAGTTCCCTTGGGAGAAATAAAGCTTCTCTATTGTATTATGTTGTAGTCGTTGTATGTTCTAGTATTATTCAAGTCTGGTCTTTTAGTTCACGTTATCATGTTGTCAGAGACTCCTCTACTTTAAGAGGGGAATTCTCTGTCTTTGATCAGGAAATATGCGAAAGCCGAGACATTGATGACGGTGACTGATGCAGTGCACGACATAGCCTTCTCCCCGAACCTGGGGCGGTCCTTCCACGTGCTCGCCATAGCAACCAAAGATGTTCGGATCTTTAAGTTGGTACCTTTGCGGTGAGTGTATAAATTGCAATTTAAATATATATTTTTTTTATATATATTTTTTGTACACTTTTTACTAACGTTTTCTGACTTCTAGGAGTACATATTGAGTTGTCTTATAGATATTAGCTGTATATATATTTTTAGACTTGCTGTATTGTCTAAGTAGCAGATCACTGCCGTTCAGAGCCTGTACCGTGTCCATATGCTATACTGACCTGTTCTGCCTCTCTCTCTCGTCTGACAGTAAGGAGAGCAGCTCAACAGGCCCTACTAAATTTGAGGTTCAGATCGTGGCCCAGTTCGACAACCACAACTCCCAGGTGTGGAGAGTCTCCTGGAACATCACTAGCACCTTGCTAGCCTCCTCAGGAGACGACGGCTGTGTCCGACTCTGGAAAGGTGATCTATCTAGTATAGACTGAAACACAGAGATCCTATTAACGATCCACTCTGGGATCATAGAAGATGTACTATGGAGAAATCGCTCCATTTCCTGGTTGCTGAAATTCTAATAGTTTGATTACTTTCTGTTTGTGACCAAAGCGACTATAATGTAATAATGGTACCATCTAAATCACGGTGAAATATTGTCCTTAACCATAAGCTGGTGTACAAAAGTAAAAGACACGAAAACACCACATTCAAGACCGGGTAGCATAGAAAATAACAGATCTATAACTTATATTTCTATGTGTATTTGGTCAGGTCTGCACAAAAAACAGAATGGATGACATAGTGCACAAAAAAACAGAATGGATGACATAGTGCACAAAAAAACAGAATGGATGACATAGTGCACAAAAAACAGAATGGATGACGTAGTGCACAAAAAACAGAATGGATGACGTAGTGCACAAAAAACAGAATGGATGACATAGTGCACAAAAAACAGAATGGATGACATAGTGCACAAAAAACAGAATGGATGACATAGTGCACAAAAAACAGAATGGATGACGTAGTGCACAAAAAAACAGAATGGATGACGTAGTGCACAGAATGGATGACGTAGTGCACAAAAAACAGAATGGATGACGTAGTGCACAGAATGGATGACGTAGTGCACAAAAAACAGAATGGATGACGTAGTGCACAGAATGGATGACGTAGTGCACAAAAAACAGAATGGATGACGTAGTGCACAGAATGGATGACGTAGTGCACAAAAAACAGAATGGATGACGTAGTGCACAAAAAACAGAATGGATGACGTACTGCACAGAATGGATGACGTAGTGCACAGAATGGATGACGTAGTGCACAAAAAACAGAATGGATGACGTAGTGCACAGAATGGATGACGTAGTGCACAGAATGGATGACGTAGTGCACAAAAAACAGAATGGATGACGTAGTGCACAGAATGGATGACGTAGTGCACAGAATGGATGACGTAGTGCACAAAAAACAGAATGGATGACGTAGTGCACAGAATGGATGACGTAGTGCACAGAATGGATGACGTAGTGCACAGAATGGATGACGTAGTGCACAGAATGGATGACGTAGTGCACAAAACAGAATGGATGACGTAGTGCACAGAATGGATGACGTAGTGCACAGAATGGATGACGTAGTGCACAGAATGGATGACGTAGTGCAAAACACAGAATGGATGACGTAGTGCACAAAACAGAATGGATGACGTAGTGCAGGGATCTGTTTCAGCCTTTCAAACCTTCAGGCTAAAATGTTAAACGTTTGAGAGCATCTTTTAACTGACTTCACTAGTTTATTATGTCATTCTACACTGCAGCTTGACAATGACCACTAGTTGGCCCGGCAGCACCAACAGGTTTGGGACCGGGCTAAAAGTCTATTCAGTCATTTCAAAGCCAATGGTTTAGCTGAAGGGAAATAGAAGTGGCCGTCTACTCGTGAACCGTGTAAAGTCCCCCACACATTTACACTGTTTCATTGGTTCCCATCTTCTGGTCCCCAGCCAACTATATGGACAACTGGAAGTGTACAGGCATCCTGAAGGGAGACGGAAGTCCAGTCAACGGGTCGTCAGGACAACCCGGTGCCATGAATACCATGGTGGGGTCCGCTGTCCAGACCTCCCAGAATGCACTGAACGGCTCTGCTGCAGGAAGGTAGGAGGCCTCGCCTTCTGTCGGCCGGCCAGAGCTGGCGACTGACTGCCTCACTGCTTTACCCTCTCTGGGCCTGACTGACACTGCAGCGCTGACACCCCCCCCCCCTCCCTGGGCCTGACTGACACTGCAGCGCTGACACCCCCCCTCCCTCCCTCCCTGGGCCTGACTGACACTGCAGCGCTGACACCCCCCCCCCCCCCCCCTCCCTCCCTGGGCCTGACTGACACTGCAGCGCTGACACCCCCCCCCCCCCCCTCCCTGGGCCTGACTGACACTGCAGCGCCGACACCCCCCCCCCCCTTCTCTCTGGGCCTGACTGACACTGCAGCGCTGACACCCCCCCCCCCCCCCCTTCTCTCTGGGCCTGACTGACACTGCAGTGCTGACACCCCCCCCTTCTCTCTGGGCCTGACTGACACTGCAGCGCTGACACCCCCCCCACCCCCCCCCCCTCCCTGGGCCTGAATGACACTGCAGCGCTGACACCCCCCCCCCCCCCTCCCTGGGCCTGACTGACACTGTGTGTTGCGCTCATGCAAAGAGCTTGGCTTGTGGCAAGGCCCAGCAGGCCAGACCCAGCACGTAGGCCCGCTCCCCGTGGCAGGTCTGTCTGCTCGTCATAAAAGGCGTGTTTGGGAGGGCTATTTGCAACAGTTTTTTAATGTTCGTACAACAGCAGACTGACGTTTGGATTGTACAATCATTTTTGGTAATTGTTTATTGACACAGTTTTATGTTGATTGGAACATGAATGTTATTTTGATATATTTTTTAAACATTTGAGATGAGTTATTACAGATGTCTGTCGTCCTCACACAATGCCCTGGAAATTGTCATACTTTCAATACATTTACATACCAGGGCCAAACATACAGGTTTGCTAATTTGAATAATTTACTCTTTTGATGTAATCTTATAATAAATAGCATGTGTAGAATGTTTGGAGGGCATATTGATAAATAATAAACGTTCATATTTTCAATATATAAAATAATTACCAAAACGTTTTCCATAATCTTTGCATGTTGTAGGAGCATCTGGGATATAATCTGGTAATAATCCCTATTAACCTGCTGGTAATCTGCAATTCATCTGAATGAAATAATGACTGAAGGCTGGTGAACATGTTGTAGGAGCGTCTGGGATATAATCTGGTAATAATCCCTATTAACCTGCTGGTAATCTGCAATTCATCTGAATGAAATAATGACTGAAGGCTGGTGAACATGTTGTAGGAGCATCTGGGATATAATCTGATAATAATCCCTATTAACCTGCTGGTAATCTGCAATTCATCTGAATGAAATAATGACTGAAGGCTGGTGCTGAAGACATGCTAGTGCTTTAATAACACACACAAGGCTGAGTTTATATTCAATATTCCACCCTAGTACAGTACATCAACATTCAGTTTTCAGACATTATACTCTCTCTCCTAGTACAGTACATCAACATTCAGTTTCCAGACATTATACTCCTAGTACAGTACATCAACATTCAGTTTCCAGACATTATACTCTCTCTCCTAGTACAGTACATCAACATTCAGTTTCCAGACATTATACTCTCTCTCCTAGTACAGTACATCAACATTCAGTTTCCAGACATTATACTCTCTCTCCTGGTACAGTACATCAACATTCAGTTTCCAGACATTATACTCCTAGTACAGTACATCAACATTCAGTTTCCAGACATTATACTCCTAGTACAGTACATCAACATTCAGTTTCCAGACATTATACTCTCTCTCCTAGTACAGTACATCAACATTCAGTTTCCAGACATTATACTCTCTCTCCTAGTACAGTACATCAACATTCAGTTTCCAGACATTATACTCCTAGTACAGTACATCAACATTCAGTTTCCAGACATTATACTCTCTCTCCTGGTACAGTACATCAACATTCAGTTTCCAGACATTATACTCCTAGTACAGTACATCAACATTCAGTTTCCAGACATTATACTCCTAGTACTGTATAATGGTTCATAAGAAAAGCCTAATTATCCCTCACTTGAGGTGACTATTCTGCCTTAAAATCCTCTCCGTTCTGAAAGGCCTCTGCTAACCTGTTACATTGTATGGTGTTACGTTTCTCTGTTTTTAATGACAACCTTTTTCTGTACTCCTGTCCAATCTTTGATAAAAAAAAAATGCATCGTATTGTGATTTGTTGACGACTGTGTGTTTTGTACAATTTCATCTAATTTAAAAAAAAATGAAATAGTTTGCTTGCGTATTATTGTCCCGTTTTCAATAAGGACTCATCCCTGTGTGGTCTATTGGACGTGATGGATGCTGCTTGTTGCATGCACACAGGAACGGCCAGAGGATCCCCTTTAGCCCTCGCCTGCGGAGCCTGACTGCCCTGAAGACACTCCACCAGCCTGCGTACTGTTGACCTAAAGCCCGCTGACCAGCGAGCACCCTGGTGACCATGCATGGACCAGGATGCCACTGCTTCGGCAATACTTACTTCTAATAGGTGTTGCTTTATTTTAGATCAAGTTGTGTTTGTCACATGTGCCCGAATACAGCAGGTAAATGCTGAGTTTAAAAGCCCTGAACCAACAAAGCAGTTTTATGAAAAACAAAGAGCAGCAGTATATAACAATACAGATCTGTAGAACTGCTGAGTACCTTACCACATAGTCAGTCTCCTGTTAGTTCTGCTGAATACCTTACCACATCGTCTCCTGTTAGTTCTGCTGAATACCTTACCACATAGTCAGTCTCCTGTTAGTTCTGCTGAATACCTGACCACATCGTCAGTCTCCTGTTAGTTCTGCTGAATACCTTACCACATAGTCTCCTGTTAGTTCTGCTGAATACCTTACCACATAGTCAGTCTCCTGTTAGTTCTGCTGAGTACCTTACCACATAGTCAGTCTCCTGTTAGTTCTGCTGAATACCTTACCACATAGTCAGTCTCCTGTTAGTTCTGCTGAATACCTTACCACATCGTCAGTCTCCTGTTAGTTCTGCTGAATACCTGACCACATAGTCTCCTGTTAGTTCTGCTGAATACCTTACCACATCGTCAGTCTCCTGTTAGTTCTGCTGAATACCTGACCACATAGTCTCCTGTTAGTTCTGCTGAATACCTGACCACATCGTCTCCTGTTAGTTCTGCTGAATACCTGACCACATCGTCTCCTGTTAGTTCTGCTGAATACCTGACCACATCGTCTCCTGTTAGTTCTGCTGAATACCTGACCACATCGTCTCCTGTTAGTTCTGCTGAATACCTGACCACATCGTCTCCTGTTAGTTCTGCTGAATACCTGACCACATCGTCTCCTGTTAGTTCTGCTGAATACCTGACCACATCGTCTCCTGTTAGTTCTGCTGAATACCTGTAGTTCTGCTGAGTACCTTACCACATAGTCAGTCTCCTGTTAGTTCTGCTGAATACCTGACCACATCGTCTCCTGTTAGTTCTGCTGAATACCTGACCACATCGTCTCCTGTTAGTTCTGCTGAGTACCTGACCACATCGTCTCCTGTTAGTTCTGCTGAATACCTGACCACATCGTCTCCTGTTAGTTCTGCTGAATACCTGACCACATCGTCTCCTGTTAGTTCTGCTGAATACCTGACCACATCGTCTCCTGTTAGTTCTGCTGAATACCTGACCACATCGTCTCCTGTTAGTTCTGCTGAGTACCTTACCACATCGTCTCCTGTTAGTTCTGCTGAATACCTGACCACATCGTCTCCTGTTACCACATCGTCTCCTGTTAGTTCTGCTGAATACCTGACCACATCGTCTCCTGTTAGTTCTGCTGAGTACCTGACCACATCGTCTCCTGTTAGTTCTGCTGGGTACCTTACCACATCGTCTCCTGTTAGTTCTGCTGAATACCTGACCACATCGTCTCCTGTTAGTTCTGCTGAATACCTGACCACATCGTCTCCTGTTAGTTCTGCTGAGTACCTGACCACATCGTCTCCTGTTAGTTCTGCTGAATACCTGACCACATCGTCTCCTGTTAGTTCTGCTGAGTACCTGACCACATCGTCTCCTGTTAGTTCTGCTGAATACCTGACCACATCGTCTCCTGTTAGTTCTGCTGAATACCTGACCACATCGTCTCCTGTTAGTTCTGCTGAATACCTGACCACATCGTCTCCTGTTAGTTCTGCTGAATACCTGACCACATCGTCTCCTGTTAGTTCTGCTGAATACCTGACCACATCGTCTCCTGTTAGTTCTGCTGAATACCTGACCACATCGTCTCCTGTTAGTTCTGCTGAATACCTGACCACATCGTCTCCTGTTAGTTCTGCTGAATACCTGACCACATCGTCTCCTGTTAGTTCTGCTGAGTACCTGACCACATCGTCTCCTGTTAGTTCTGCTGAATACCTTACCACATCGTCTCCTGTTAGTTCTGCTGAATACTTGACCACATCGTCTCCTGTTAGTTCTGCTGAATACCTGACCACATCGTCTCCTGTTAGTTCTGCTGAATACCTGACCACATCGTCTCCTGTTAGTTCTGCTGAATACCTGACCACATCGTCTCCTGTTAGTTCTGCTGAATACCTGACCACATCGTCTCCTGTTAGTTCTGCTGAATACCTGACCACATCGTCTCCTGTTAGTTCTGCTGAATACCTGACCACATCGTCTCCTGTTAGTTCTGCTGAGTACCTGACCACATCATCTCCTGTTAGTTCTGCTGAATACCTTACCACATCGTCTCCTGTTAGTTCTGCTGAATACCTGACCACATCGTCTCCTGTTAGTTCTGCTGAATACCTGACCACATCGTCTCCTGTTAGTTCTGCTGAATACCTTACCACATCGTCTCCTGTTAGTTCTGCTGAATACCTGACCACATCGTCTCCTGTTAGTTCTGCTGAATACCTGACCACATCGTCTCCTGTTAGTTCTGCTGAATACCTTACCACATCGTCTCCTGTTAGTTCTGCTGAATACCTTACCACATAGTCAGTCTCCTGTTAGTTCTGCTGAATACCTTACCACATAGTCAGTCTCCTGTTAGTTCTGCTGAATACCTGACCACATCGTCTCCTGTTAGTTCTGCTGAATACCTGACCACATCGTCTCCTGTTAGTTCTGCTGAATACCTTACCACATCGTCTCCTGTTAGTTCTGCTGAATACCTGACCACATCGTCTCCTGTTAGTTCTGCTGAATACCTTACCACATCGTCTCCTGTTAGTTCTGCTGAATACCTGACCACATCGTCTCCTGTTAGTTCTGCTGCTGAATACCTTACCACATCGTCTCCTGTTAGTTCTGCTGAGTACCTTACCACATAGTCTCCTGTTAGTTCTGCTGAATACCTGACCACATCGTCTCCTGTTAGTTCTGCTGAATACCTGACCACATCGTCTCCTGT
Organism: Oncorhynchus clarkii lewisi; assembly: GCF_045791955.1. Taxonomy (NCBI): domain Eukaryota; kingdom Metazoa; phylum Chordata; class Actinopteri; order Salmoniformes; family Salmonidae; genus Oncorhynchus; species Oncorhynchus clarkii. The sequence continues at coordinate 205,085 of NC_092148.1, read as the reverse complement.
TAGTTCTGCTGAATACCTGACCACATCGTCTCCTGTTAGTTCTGCTGAATACCTTACCACATCGTCTCCTGTTAGTTCTGCTGAATACCTGACCACATCGTCTCCTGTTAGTTCTGCTGAATACCTTACCACATCGTCTCCTGTTAGTTCTGCTGGGTACCTTACCACATCGTCTCCTGTTAGTTCTGCTGAATACCTGACCACATCGTCTCCTGTTAGTTCTGCACATCGTCTCCTGTTAGTTCTGCTGACCTGAATACCACATCGTCTCCTGTTAGTTCTGCTGACCTGACCACATCGTCTCCTGTTAGTTCTGCTGAGTACCTGACCACATCGTCTCCTGTTAGTTCTGCTGAATACCTGACCACATCGTCTCCTGTTAGTTCTGCTGAATACCTTACCACATCGTCTCCTGTTAGTTCTGCTGAATACCTGACCACATCGTCTCCTGTTAGTTCTGCTGAATACCTTACCACATCGTCTCCTGTTAGTTCTGCTGAGTACCTTACCACATTGTCTCCTGTTAGTTCTGCTGAATACCTGACCACATCGTCTCCTGTTAGTTCTGCTGAATACCTGACCACATCGTCTCCTGTTAGTTCTGCTGAATACCTGACCACATCGTCTCCTGTTAGTTCTGCTGAATACCTTACCACATCGTCTCCTGTTAGTTCTGCTGAATACCTGACCACATCGTCTCCTGTTAGTTCTGCTGAATACCTTACCACATCGTCTCCTGTTAGTTCTGCTGGGTACCTTACCACATCGTCTCCTGTTAGTTCTGCTGAATACCTGACCACATCGTCTCCTGTTAGTTCTGCTGAGTACCTGACCACATCGTCTCCTGTTAGTTCTGCTGAATACCTGACCACATCGTCTCCTGTTAGTTCTGCTGAGTACCTTACCACATCGTCTCCTGTTAGTTCTGCTGAGTACCTTACCACATAGTCTCCTGTTAGTTCTGCTGAATACCTGACCACATTGTCTCCTGTTAGTTCTGCTGAATACCTGACCACATCGTCTCCTGTTAGTTCTGCTGAATACCTGACCACATCGTCTCCTGTTAGTTCTGCTGAATACCTTACCACATCGTCTCCTGTTAGTTCTGCTGAATACCTGACCACATCGTCTCCTGTTAGTTCTGCTGAATACCTGACCACATCGTCTCCTGTTAGTTCTGCTGAATACCTGACCACATCGTCTCCTGTTAGTTCTGCTGAGTACCTTACCACATCGTCTCCTGTTAGTTCTGCTGAATACCTTACCACATCGTCTCCTGTTAGTTCTGCTGAATACCTTACCACATCGTCTCCTGTTAGTTCTGCTGAATACCTGACCACATCGTCTCCTGTTAGTTCTGCTGAATACCTTACCACATCGTCTCCTGTTAGTTCTGCTGAATACCTGACCACATCGTCTCCTGTTAGTTCTGCTGAATACCTTACCACATCGTCTCCTGTTAGTTCTGCTGGGTACCTGACCACATCGTCTCCTGTTAGTTCTGCTGAATACCTGACCACATCGTCTCCTGTTAGTTCTGCTGAATACCTGACCACATCGTCTCCTGTTAGTTCTGCTGAGTACCTTACCACATCGTCTCCTGTTAGTTCTGCTGAATACCTTACCACATCGTCTCCTGTTAGTTCTGCTGAATACCTTACCACATCGTCTCCTGTTAGTTCTGCTGAATACCTTACCACATCGTCTCCTGTTAGTTCTGCTGAATACCTTACCACATCGTCTCCTGTTAGTTCTGCTGAATACCTGACCACATCGTCTCCTGTTAGTTCTGCTGAATACCTGACCACATCGTCTCCTGTTAGTTCTGCTGAATACCTTACCACATCGTCTCCTGTTAGTTCTGCTGAATACCTGACCACATCGTCTCCTGTTAGTTCTGCTGAATACCTGACCACATCGTCTCCTGTTAGTTCTGCTGAATACCTTACCACATCGTCTCCTGTTAGTTCTGCTGAATACCTTACCACATAGTCAGTCTCCTGTTAGTTCTGCTGAATACCTTACCACATAGTCAGTCTCCTGTTAGTTCTGCTGAATACCTGACCACATCGTCTCCTGTTAGTTCTGCTGAATACCTGACCACATCGTCTCCTGTTAGTTCTGCTGAATACCTTACCACATCGTCTCCTGTTAGTTCTGCTGAATACCTGACCACATCGTCTCCTGTTAGTTCTGCTGAATACCTTACCACATCGTCTCCTGTTAGTTCTGCTGAATACCTGACCACATCGTCTCCTGTTAGTTCTGCTGAATACCTGACCACATCGTCTCCTGTTAGTTCTGCTGAATACCTTACCACATCGTCTCCTGTTAGTTCTGCTGGGTACCTTACCACATCGTCTCCTGTTAGTTCTGCTGAATACCTGACCACATCATCTCCTGTTAGTTCTGCTGAGTACCTGACCACATCGTCTCCTGTTAGTTCTGCTGAATACCTGACCACATCGTCTCCTGTTAGTTCTGCTGAATACCTTACCACATCGTCTCCTGTTAGTTCTGCTGAATACCTGACCACATCGTCTCCTGTTAGTTCTGCTGAATACCTTACCACATCGTCTCCTGTTAGTTCTGCTGAGTACCTTACCACATTGTCTCCTGTTAGTTCTGCTGAATACCTGACCACATCGTCTCCTGTTAGTTCTGCTGAATACCTGACCACATCGTCTCCTGTTAGTTCTGCTGAATACCTGACCACATCGTCTCCTGTTAGTTCTGCTGAATACCTTACCACATCGTCTCCTGTTAGTTCTGCTGAATACCTGACCACATCGTCTCCTGTTAGTTCTGCTGAATACCTTACCACATCGTCTCCTGTTAGTTCTGCTGGGTACCTTACCACATCGTCTCCTGTTAGTTCTGCTGAATACCTGACCACATCGTCTCCTGTTAGTTCTGCTGAGTACCTGACCACATCGTCTCCTGTTAGTTCTGCTGAATACCTGACCACATCGTCTCCTGTTAGTTCTGCTGAGTACCTTACCACATCGTCTCCTGTTAGTTCTGCTGAGTACCTTACCACATAGTCTCCTGTTAGTTCTGCTGAATACCTGACCACATCGTCTCCTGTTAGTTCTGCTGAATACCTGACCACATCGTCTCCTGTTAGTTCTGCTGAATACCTGACCACATCGTCTCCTGTTAGTTCTGCTGAATACCTTACCACATCGTCTCCTGTTAGTTCTGCTGAATACCTGACCACATCGTCTCCTGTTAGTTCTGCTGAATACCTGACCACATCGTCTCCTGTTAGTTCTGCTGAATACCTGACCACATCGTCTCCTGTTAGTTCTGCTGAGTACCTTACCACATCGTCTCCTGTTAGTTCTGCTGAATACCTTACCACATCGTCTCCTGTTAGTTCTGCTGAATACCTTACCACATCGTCTCCTGTTAGTTCTGCTGAATACCTGACCACATCGTCTCCTGTTAGTTCTGCTGAATACCTTACCACATCGTCTCCTGTTAGTTCTGCTGAATACCTTACCACATCGTCTCCTGTTAGTTCTGCTGAATACCTGACCACATCGTCTCCTGTTAGTTCTGCTGAATACCTGACCACATCGTCTCCTGTTAGTTCTGCTGAATACCTGACCACATCGTCTCCTGTTAGTTCTGCTGAGTACCTTACCACATCGTCTCCTGTTAGTTCTGCTGAATACCTTACCACATCGTCTCCTGTTAGTTCTGCTGAATACCTTACCACATCGTCTCCTGTTAGTTCTGCTGAATACCTGACCACATCGTCTCCTGTTAGTTCTGCTGAATACCTTACCACATCGTCTCCTGTTAGTTCTGCTGAATACCTGACCACATCGTCTCCTGTTAGTTCTGCTGAGTACCTTACCACATCGTCTCCTGTTAGTTCTGCTGGGTACCTTACCACATCGTCTCCTGTTAGTTCTGCTGAATACCTGACCACATCGTCTCCTGTTAGTTCTGCTGAGTACCTGACCACATCGTCTCCTGTTAGTTCTGCTGAATACCTGACCACATCGTCTCCTGTTAGTTCTGCTGAGTACCTTACCACATCGTCTCCTGTTAGTTCTGCTGAGTACCTTACCACATAGTCTCCTGTTAGTTCTGCTGAATACCTGACCACATCGTCTCCTGTTAGTTCTGCTGAATACCTGACCACATCGTCTCCTGTTAGTTCTGCTGAATACCTGACCACATCGTCTCCTGTTAGTTCTGCTGAATACCTTACCACATCGTCTCCTGTTAGTTCTGCTGAATACCTGACCACATCGTCTCCTGTTAGTTCTGCTGAATACCTGACCACATCGTCTCCTGTTAGTTCTGCTGAGTACCTTACCACATCGTCTCCTGTTAGTTCTGCTGAATACCTTACCACATCGTCTCCTGTTAGTTCTGCTGAATACCTTACCACATCGTCTCCTGTTAGTTCTGCTGAATACCTTACCACATCGTCTCCTGTTAGTTCTGCTGAATACCTGACCACATCGTCTCCTGTTAGTTCTGCTGAATACCTTACCACATAGTCTCCTGATGTGTTCATGTGTCTGTGTTCTGCTGAATACAGTGTCTCCTGTTGTGTTCATGTGTCTGTGTTCTGCTGAATACAGTATATTCTCTTAGTTCTGCTGAATACTGTGTCTTCTGTTGTGTTAATGTGTCTGTGTTCTGCTGAATACAGTATCTTCTGTTAGTTCTGCTGAATACAGTGTCTCCTGTTGTGTTAATGTGTCTGTGTTCTGCTGAATACTGTGTCTTCTGATGTGTTAATGTGGCTGTGTTCTGCTGAATACAGTGTCTTCTGTTAGTTCTGCTGAATACAGTGTCTCCTGTTAGTTCTGCTGAATACAGTGTCTCCTGTTAGTTCTGCTGAATACATTGTCTCCTGTTAGTTCTGCTGAATACAGTATCTCCTGTTAGTTCTGCTGAATACAGTATCTCCTGTTAGTTCTGCTGAATACTGTGTCTTCTGATGTGTTAATGTGTCTGTGTTCTGCTGAATACAGTGTCTCCTGTTAGTTCTGCTGAATACAGTATCTCCTGTTAGTTCTGCTGAATACAGTATATCCTGTTAGTTCTGCTGAATACAGTATCTCCTGTTAGTTCTGCTGAATACAGTATCTCCTGTTAGTTCTGCTGAATACAGTATCTCCTGTTAGTTCTGCTGAATACAGTATCTCCTGTTAGTTCTGCTGAATACAGTATCTCCTGTTAGTTCTGCTGAATACAGTGTCTTCTGCACCTCCTTACCCTCCCCCTTTTCTGTTCTGTACAGCTGCCGTAGCCTGTTCTGTACAGCTGCCGTAGCCTGTTCTGTACAGCTGCCGTAGCCTGTTCACGTCCCCCCTTTTCCTATTTTAATTCACCTCTCATTTCTCTGTTTTTGTTTATTTCTTTGTATCCCATTGTTGTCTTGTTTCCTGTCTGTTCCCTGTTCCTGTCTGTTGTTTCAGGTATTTCTTCCCCCCTCTGGATGCCCCCAGGGCAGGGTCCAGGTACGGCCACCTGCTGCCCCCCCCCTCTCTGATAGAGCCCTCTGATGCCCAGTTCAGCCCCCACAGCCAGCCCCCCCAATCCCCTCTGTCCCTGCACAGACTGTACTCACACTCTAGAGCCCTCAACACCCTGCCTGAACACGACTGACCCTTTAGAGCCCTCCACACCCTGCACAGACTGTACTCACACTCTAGAGCCCTCAACACCCTGCCTGAACACCACTGACCCTCTAGAGCCCTCAACACCCTGCCTGAACACCACTGACCCTCTAGAGCCCTCAACACCCTGCCTGAACACCACTGACCCTCTAGAGCCCTCAACACCCTGTCTGAACACCACTGACCCTCTAGAGCCCTCAACACCCTGCCTGAACACGACTGACCCTTTAGAGCCCTCAACACCCTGCCTTAACACGGCTGACCCTCTAGAGCCCTCAACACCCTGCCTGAACACGACTGACCCTCTAGAGCCCTCAACACCCTGCCTGAACACCACTGACCCTCTAGAGCCCTCAACACCCTGCCTGAACACCACTGACCCTCTAGAGCCCTCAACACCCTGCCTGAACACCACTGACCCTCTAGAGCCCTCAACACCCTGCCTGAACACGGCTGACCCTCTAGAGCCCTCAACACTGACCCTGCCTGAACACGGCTGACCCTCTAGAGCCCTCAACACTGACCCTGCCTGAACACGGCTGACCCTCTAGAGCCCTCAACACCCTGCCTTAACACGACTGACCCTCCAGACCCCTCAACACCCTGCCTGAACACGACTGACCCTCCAGACCCCTCAACACTGACCCTGCCTGAACACGGCTGACCCTCCAGATCCCTCAACACCCTGCCTGAACACGACTGACCCTCCAGACCCCTCAATACCCTGCCTGAACATGACTGACCCTCCAGACCCCTCAACACTGACCCTGCCTGAACACGGCTGACCCGCTAGAGCCCTCAACACTGACCCTGCCTGAACACGGCTGACCCTCTAGAGCCCTCAACACTGACCCTGCCTGAACACGGCTGACCCTCTAGAGCCCTCAACACACTGCCTGAACACGGCTGATCCTCTAGAGCCCTCAGCACTGACCCTCTAGAGCCCTCAACACTGACCCTGCCTGAACACGGCTGACCTTCTAGAGCCCTCAACACCCTGCCTGAACACGGCTGACCCTCCAGACCCCTCAACACTGACCCTGCCTGAACACGGCTGACCCTCTAGAGCCCTCAACACCCTGCCTTAACACGACTGACCCTCCAGACCCCTCAACACCCTGCCTGAACACGACTGACCCTCCAGACCCCTCAACACTGACCCTGCCTGAACACGGCTGACCCGCTAGAGCCCTCAACACTGACCCTGCCTGAACACGGCTGACCCTCTAGAGCCCTCAACACCCTGCCTGAACACGGCTGACCCTCTAGAGCCCTCAACACTGACCCTGCCTGAACACGGCTGACCCTCTAGAGCCCTCAACACTGACCCTGCCTGAACACGGCTGACCCTCTAGAGCCCTCAACACCCTGCCTTAACACGACTGACCCTCCAGACCCCTCAACACCCTGCCTGAACACGACTGACCCTCCAGACCCCTCAACACTGACCCTGCCTGAACACGGCTGACCCTCCAGATCCCTCAACACCCTGCCTGAACACGACTGACCCTCCAGACCCCTCAATACCCTGCCTGAACATGACTGACCCTCCAGACCCCTCAACACTGACCCTGCCTGAACACGGCTGACCCGCTAGAGCCCTCAACACTGACCCTGCCTGAACACGGCTGACCCTCTAGAGCCCTCAACACCCTGCCTGAACACGGCTGACCCTCCAGACCCCTCAACACCCTGCCTGAACACGACTGACCCTCCAGACCCCTCAACACCCTGCCTGAACACGACTGACCCTCAACACCCTGCCTGAACATGGCTGACTGGGAGGGTACTCTTCTTCTTAGTGACTAATCAGAAGAAGACCTTCCCCTCTCCCAGAACAGTTTGGTTGGTGCATAAAACCAGTGAATCTTGATGAGCAAAAATGTAAAATGATTTCTTAGACATTTTGTTTACGATAGTCCCTCCATATGTAAACAGCCCTAGTGCTGACTGACAGTCTGACAGTCTGCCTCCCTGGCAGTCTGCCTCGCTGGCAGTCTGCCTCCCTGGCAGTCGGCCCAGATGTAGTCTCCCAGAGTTGTGAGTGATGATTCTCTAGATATATTTGATCTTGGTTTATTTAATTAAAAACCAGCATGCTGGTTTACTACGGTGCCTGTGGTTCAAACTCACATCACTGTGTTGGAATGTGTCTTTACAAGACCGTGGGTGTAATTCATGTGGGTGTAATTCCCGTGGGCGTTATTCATGTGGGTGCAATTCCCGTGGGTGTAATTCACGTACGGGTGTAAATCCTGCGGGTGAAATGTATGTGGGTGCAATTCCAGCGGGTGTAATTCGCGTGTGGGTGTAAATCCTGCGGGTGTAATTCCTGTGTGGGTGTAATTTCTGTGGGAGTTATTCATGTGGGTGTAATTGTTGCGTATGTTATTCCTGTGTGTGTGTGTGTGTGTGTGTGTGTGTGTGTGTGTGTGTGTGTGTGTGTGTGTGTGTGTGTGTTTAATTTCAAGCCTAATGTTGTTGCATTAATGAAATGGGGGCTAGTCGATGCATATGAGAGATTTGAAAGAATAAATGCTCATTTAAATGTCAAAACTGACTATACCATCACCACAGTAACATTAAAACCCAACGCTGTTATACAATGTAGCTGTGTATCCCATGCACGTGTGCACTCACAATGTGTCATCCATGACTGACTACCATGTGAATCATCCTTTACACTCACAATGTGTCATCCATGACTGACTACCATGTGAATCATCATCCTATACACTCACAATGTGTCATCCATGACTGACTACCATGTGAATCAGCCTATACACTCACAATGTGTCATCCATGACTGACTACCATGTGAATCAAAATCAAATCAAATCAAATTTATTTATATAGCCCTTCGTACATCAGCTGATATCTCAAAGTGCTGTACAGAAACCCAGCCTAAAACCCCAAACAGCAAGCAATGCAGCTGTAGAAGCACGGTGGCTAGGAAAAACTCCCTAGAAAGGCCAAAACCTAGGAAGAAACCTAGAGAGGAACCAGGCTATGTGGGGTGGCCAGTCCTCTTCTGGCTGTGCCGGGTGGAGATTATAACAAAACATGGTCAAGATGTTCAAATGTTCATAAATGACCAGCATGGTCGAATAATAATAAGGCAGAATAGTTGAAACTGGAGCAGCAGCACAGTCAGGTGGACTGGGGACAGCAAGGAGTCATCATGTCAGGTATTCCTGGGGCATGGTCCTATGGCTCAGGTCCTCCGAGAGAGAGAAAGAAAGAGAGAATTAGAGAGAGCATATGTGGGATGGCCAGTCCTCTTCTGGCTGTGCCGGGTGGAGATTATAACAGAACATGGCCAAGATGTTCAAATGTTCATAAATGACCAGCATGGTCGAATAATAATAAGGCAGAACAGTTGAAACTGGAGCAGCAGCACAGCCAGGTGGACTGGGGACAGCAAGGAGTCATCATGTCAGGTAGTCCTGGGGCATGGTCCTAGGGCTCAGGTCCTCCGAGAGAGAGAAAGAGAGAAGGAGAGAATTAGAGAACGCACACTTAGATTCACACAGGACACCGAATAGGACAGGAGAAGTACTCCAGATATAACAAACTGACCCTAGCCCCCCGACACATAAACTACTGCAGCATAAATACTGGAGGCTGAGACAGGAGGGGTCAGGAGACACTGTGGCCCCATCCGAGGACACCCCCGGACAGGGCCAAACAGGAAGGATATAACCCCACCCACTTTGCCAAAGCACAGCCCCCACAACACTAGAGGGATATCTTCAACCACCAACTTACCATCCTGAGACAAGGCTGAGTATAGCCCACAAAGACCTCCGCCACGGCACAACCCAAGGGGGGGGGGGGCGCCAACCCAGACAGGATGACCACATCAGTGACTCAACCCACTCAGGTGACGCACCCCCTCCAGGGACGGCATGAGAGAGCCCCAGTAAAGCCAGTGACTCAGCCCCTGTAATAGGGTTAGAGGCAGAGAATCCCAGTGGAAAGAGGGGAACCGGCCAGGCAGAGACAGCAAGGGCGGTTCGTTGCTCCAGAGCCTTTCCGTTCACCCTCCCACTCCTGGGCCAGACTACACTCAATCATATGACCCACTGAAGAGATGAGTCTTCAGTAGAGACTTAAAGGTTGAGACCGAGTTTGCGTCTCTGACATGGGTAGGCAGACCGTTCCATAAAAATGGAGCTCTATAGGAGAAAGCCCTGCCTCCAGCTGTTTGCTTAAAAATTCTAGGGACAATTAGGAGGCCTGCGTCTTGTGACCGTAGCGTACGTGTAGGTATGTACGGCAGGACCAAATCAGAGAGATAGGTAGGAGCAAGCCCATGTAATGCTTTGTAGGTTAGCAGTAAAACCTTGAAATCAGCCCTTGCTTTGACAGGAAGCCAGTGTAGAGAGGCTAGCACTGGAGTAATATGATCAAATTTTTTGGTTCTAGTCAGGATTCTAGCAGCCGTATTTAGCACTAACTGAAGTTTATTTAGTGCTTTATCCGGGTAGCCGGAAAGTAGAGCATTGCAGTAGTCTAACCTGGAAGTGACAAAAGCATGGATTAATTTTTCTGCATCATTTTTGGACAGAAAGTTTCTGATTTTTGCAATGTTACGTAGATGGAAAAAAGCTGTCCTTGAAATGGTCTTGATATGTTCTTCAAAAGAGAGATCAGGGTCCAGAGTAACGCCGAGGTCCTTCACAGTTTTATTTGAGACGACTGTACAACCATTAAGATTAATTGTCAGATTCAACAGAAGATCTCTTTGTTTCTTGGGACCTAGAACAAGCATCTCTGTTTTGTCCGAGTTTAAAAGTAGAAAGTTTGCAGCCATCCACTTCCTTATGTCTGAAACACATTCTTCTAGCAAGGGCAATTTTGGGGCTTCACCATGTTTAATTGAAATGTACAGCTGTGTGTCATCCGCATAGCAGTGAAAGTTAACATTATGTTTTCGAATGACATCCCCAAGAGGTAAAATATATAGTGAAAACAATAGTGGTCCTAAAACGGAACCTTGAGGAACACCGAAATTTACAGTTGATTTGTCAGAGGACAAACCATTCACAGAGACAAACTGATATCTTTCCGACAGATAAGATCTAAACCAGGCCAGAACTTGTCCGTGTAGACCAATTTGGGTTTCCAATCTCTCCAAAAGAATGTGGTGATCGATGGTATCAAAAGCAGCACTAAGGTCTAGGAGCACGAGGACAGATGCAGAGCCTCGGTCCGATGCCATTAAAATGTCATTTACCACCTTCACAGGTGAATCATCCTTTACACTCACAATGTGTCATGCATGACTGACTACCATGTGAATCATCATCCTATACACTCACAATGTGTCATCCATGACTGACTACCATGTGAATCATCCTATACACTCACAATGTGTCATCCATGACTGACTACCATGTGAATCATCATCCTATACACTCACAATGTGTCATCCATGACTGACTACCATGTGAATCATCATCCTATACACTCACAATGTGTCATCCATTACTGACTACCATGTGAATCAGCCTATACACTCACAATGTGTCATCCATGACTGACTACCATGTGAATCATCCTATACACTCACAATGTGTCATCCATGACTGACTACCATGTGAATCATCCTATACACTCACAATGTGTCATCCATGACCGACTACCATGTGAATCATCATCCTATACACTCACAATGTGTCATCCATGACTGACTACCATGTGAATCATCCTTTACACTCACAATGTGTCATCCATGACTGACTACCATGTGAATCATCATCCTATACACTCACAATGTGTCATCCATGACTGACTACCATGTGAATCAGCCTATGCACTCACAATGTGTCATCCATGACTGACTACCATGTGAATCATCCTTTACACTCACAATGTGTCATCCATGACTGACTACCATGTGAATCATCATCCTATACACTCACAATGTGTCATCCATGACTGACTACCATGTGAATCATCCTTTACACTCACAATGTGTCATCCATGACTGACTACCATGTGAATCATCATCCTATACACTCACAATGTGTCATCCATGACTGACTACCATGTGAATCAGCCTATACACTCACAATGTGTCATCCATGACTGACTACCATGTGAATCATCCTTTACAGTCACAATGTGTCATCCATGACTGACTACCATGTGAATCATCATCCTATACACTCACAATGTGTCATCCATGACTGACTACCATGTGAATCATCCTATACACTCACAATGTGTCATCCATGACTGACTACCATGTGAATCATCCTTTACACTCACAATGTGTCATCCATGACTGACTACCATGTGAATCATCATCCTATACACTCACAATGTGCCATCCATGACTGACTACCATGTGAATCATCATCCTATACACTCACAATGTGTCATCCATTACTGACTACCATGTGAATCAGCCTATACACTCACAATGTGTCATCCATGACTGACTACCATGTGAATCATCCTATACACTCACAATGTGCCATCCATGACTGACTACCATGTGAATCATCCTATACACTCACAATGTGTCATCCATGACTGACTACCATGTGAATCATCATCCTATACACTCACAATGTGTCATCCATGACTGACTACCATGTGAATAATCCTTTACACTCACAATGTGTCATCCATGACTGACTACCATGTGAATCATCATCCTATACACTCACAATGTGTCATCCATGACTGACTACCATGTGAATCATCCTATACACTCACAATGTGTCATCCATTACTGACTACCATGTGAATCATCATCCTTTACACTCACAATGTGTCATCCATGACTGACTACCATGTGAATCATCCTTTACACTCACAATGTGTCATCCATGACTGACTACCATGTGAATCATCCTATACACTCACAATGTGTCATCCATGACTGACTACCATGTGAATCATCCTTTACACTCACAATGTGTCATCCATGACTGACTACCATGTGAATCATCATCCTATACACTCACAATGTGTCATCCATGACTGACTACCATGTGAATCATCCTTTACAGTCACAATGTGTCATCCATGACTGACTACCATGTGAATCATCATCCTATACACTCACAATGTGTCATCCATGACTGACTACCATGTGAATCATCCTATACACTCACAATGTGTCATCAATTACTGACTACCATGTGAATCATCATCCTATACACTCACAATGTGTCATCCATGACTGACTACCATGTGAATCAGCCTATACACTCACAATGTGTCATCCATGACTGACTACCATGTGAATCATCATCCTATACACTCACAATGTGTCATCCATGACTGACTACCATGTGACTCATCATCCTATACACTCACAATGTGTCATCCATGACTGACTACCATGTGAATCAGCCTATACACTCACAATGTGTCATCCATGACTGACTACCATGTGAATCATTCTTTACACTCACAATGTGTCATCCATGACTGACTACCATGTGAATCATCATCCTATACACTCACAATGTGTCATCCATGACTGACTACCATGTGAATCATCCTTTACACTCACAATGTGTCATCCATGACTGACTACCATGTGAATCATCATCCTATACACTCACAATGTGTCATCCATGACTGACTACCATGTCAATCAGCCTATACACTCACAATGTGTCATCCATGACTGACTACCATGTGAATCATCCTTTACACTCACAATGTGTCATCCATGACTGACTACCATGTGAATCATCATCCTATACACTCACAATGTGTCATCCATGACTGACTACCATGTGAATCATCCTATACACTCACAATGTGTCATCCATGACTGACTACCATGTGAATCATCCTATACACTCACAATGTGTCATCCATGACTGACTACCATGTGAATCATCCTTTACACTCACAATGTGTCATCCATGACTGACTACCATGTGAATCATCATCCTATACACTCACAATGTGTCATCCATGACTGACTACCATGTGAATCATCATCCTATACACTCACAATGTGTCATCCATTACTGACTACCATGTGAATCAGCCTATACACTCACAATGTGTCATCCATGACTGACTACCATGTGAATCATCCTATACACTCACAATGTGTCATCCATGACTGACTACCATGTGAATCATCCTATACACTCACAATGTGTCATCCATGACTGACTACCATGTGAATCATCATCCTATACACTCACAATGTGTCATCCATGACTGACTACCATGTGAATCATCCTTTACACTCACAATGTGTCATCCATGACTGACTACCATGTGAATCATCATCCTATACACTCACAATGTGTCATCCATGACTGACTACCATGTGAATCAGCCTATGCACTCACAATGTGTCATCCATGACTGACTACCATGTGAATCATCCTTTACACTCACAATGTGTCATCCATGACTGACTACCATGTGAATCATCATCCTATACACTCACAATGTGTCATCCATGACTGACTACCATGTGAATCATCCTTTACACTCACAATGTGTCATCCATGACTGACTACCATGTGAATCATCATCCTATACACTCACAATGTGTCATCCATGACTGACTACCATGTGAATCAGCCTATACACTCACAATGTGTCATCCATGACTGACTACCATGTGAATCATCCTTTACAGTCACAATGTGTCATCCATGACTGACTACCATGTGAATCATCATCCTATACACTCACAATGTGTCATCCATGACTGACTACCATGTGAATCATCCTATACACTCACAATGTGTCATCCATGACTGACTACCATGTGAATCATCCTTTACACTCACAATGTGTCATCCATGACTGACTACCATGTGAATCATCATCCTATACACTCACAATGTGTCATCCATGACTGACTACCATGTGAATCATCATCCTATACACTCACAATGTGTCATCCATTACTGACTACCACGTGAATCAGCCTATACACTCACAATGTGTCATCCATGACTGACTACCATGTGAATCATCCTTTACACTCACAATGTGCCATCCATGACTGACTACCATGTGAATCATCCTATACACTCACAATGTGTCATCCATGACTGACTACCATGTGAATCATCATCCTATACACTCACAATGTGTCATCCATGACTGACTACCATGTGAATCATCCTTTACACTCACAATGTGTCATCCATGACTGACTACCATGTGAATCATCATCCTATACACTCACAATGTGTCATCCATGACTGACTACCATGTGAATCATCCTATACACTCACAATGTGTCATCCATTACTGACTACCATGTGAATCATCATCCTATACACTCACAATGTGTCATCCATGACTGACTACCATGTGAATCATCCTTTACACTCACAATGTGTCATCCATGACTGACTACCATGTGAATCATCCTTTACACTCACAATGTGTCATCCATGACTGACTACCATGTGAATCATCATCCTATACACTCACAATGTGTCATCCATGACTGACTACCATGTGAATCATCCTTTACACTCACAATGTGTCATCCATGACTGACTACCATGTGAATCATCATCCTATACACTCACAATGTGTCATCCATGACTGACTACCATGTGAATCATCCTATACACTCACAATGTGTCATCCATTACTGACTACCATGTGAATCATCATCCCATACACTCACAATGTGTCATCCATGACTGACTACCATGTGAATCATCCTTTACACTCACAATGTGTCATCCATGACTGACTACCATGTGAATCATCCTATACACTCACAATGTGTCATCCATGACTGACTACCATGTGAATCATCATCCTTTATACTCACAATGTGTCATCCATGACTGACTACCATGTGAATCATCCTATACACTCACAATGTGTCATCCATGACTGACTACCATGTGAATCATCCTTTACACTCACAATGTGTCATCCATGACTGACTACCATGTGAATCATCCTTTATACTCACAATATGTCATCCATGACTGACTACCATGTGAATCTGCCTTTACAATAATACATAGTGATCCAGAGGCATCACATGGTCTGAGCCTGGATTCTGATCTGAAAGCCCTGAGCACTTTACATTTTACCACTGGGTTTCTCTCATGAAACTATCAGACTGAGGGCCCTGGGCACTTTACATTCTCACACTGGGGTTCTCTCATGAAACTATCAGACTGAGGGCCCTGAGCACTTTACATTCTACCACTGGGGTTCTCTCATGAAACTATCAGACTGAGGGCCCTGAGCACTTTACATTCTACCACTGGGTTTCTCTCATGAAACTGTCTTGTCCTTCTCATACTGTACACGAATCACAGCAAGTATCTCTGAAGTCTATAGAAAGATGGGAGTCGGTCAGAATTGGTATGGTGTGTTGTATTTACTGTGCAGCTGTCAACTAGCCAAGTGATGGTTGCAGCTGCTGTGGGGAACATATGATACTCCTGTAAGTTCCTGACCACTCCTTAGACTTAGGATGTATGATATGGTATGGATGCTATTGAATCTGCAACAAGTGCTACACATTTTGAATATATATCATATACATTTCATGAGCAAAAATAATATACAATTTAACTATACATGACAACAATTAGTTGATGAGAAGCACTTAAATCCAATGCTATACTTTCAGAATGTAAGGACCATATCTGGTAAGGACATTGATCTGATGTGAATATATATATATATATATATATATGAATAGGCCTCTACAATGGAACTAATTATAATTAAATGACAGGATAACAATCCAATGGTGATACATCCTTTCACACGGTCAAAGAGGTTAGTCCAATCAAAACGTTTCTTTCCTGTCTCTGTCCCGCCCATAGTGATGGTCGCTTAGCGCGGGCTTCCTGTGATTGGTCCAACCGAATACAGTGTTTCTCCGAGGCTCCTGCTACGGTTTGTTACCGACAAAATACGTTACACTTTCAACTGGCTATGAAAATAGATAATTCTCTTAACTTTTAGTTAATTGTGTAGCGAAATAATCACTTAAACGTGTTGTTATTTTAGAAACAGTAAGGTTACGGTGTCTTGCGGCTCCGTCTCGTCGGTTTTCTCTCCGGGAGAGAAGAAGCTTCTTCATTTGTTGTGAACATTGTAACGCTGTTTACTTTCGGTATTTTGGGGTTAAGTACTGGCCTTAAACTATTCAGTAAGTTAGATAAAAGGTTTATTTGTGTGTACATCCACTTTGGTTAAAGTGTTTGTAGTTAACTATAACTTCACTTGTGTTGACACAGAGGAAAGTTTGTCAAGGTAAGTTTTGTCAGGCCACAACGACAAAAATGACTGGCTACATTGACATTGACTACATTTTATCTATATTTGACTACATTTATCTACATTGACTACATGTATCTGGCCATCTAATATTCATCTAGATAGGACAATGTGACAGGATCTTGTTTTACTTTGTGTTGTTGGTTAACTTGTTGCTTGAGTTTGGACCGGAGTGAATTGACTGGGTATTTCCGAGTCTTTGAACATCACAAGGAGGAATCTGCATGTCAGTGTTTGTTTTAACTACGACACACTTTCCACAATGAACTGAGGTGTTGCTCGTCTGACTGACATGTTTATCAGCAATTGTGATGAATGTTTTTTCTCTCCACTCAGTTGATGGTCTGCAGTAGAACCTGAGGTAGCGGGCCTAACCGTAGCCCATCATCATGACCGAGAGTTTCAGCAACATCGAGGATGAGGCATTCCCCAGTTTCCTGTCTAGCTCTGTGGGCAGCAGCCGTGCCACCCTGGGGAACATCACCCTGGCCTCCACCCTGGGGCTGCCCGTAGCTGCCTCCACCGTGGCTAAAATTAGAGCTGGGGCCGACAACAGGTGGGTCAGCGGCACCGCTTAACATCAACAGCAATGTCACTGGAACACAAGGCCCTGCAGAACTATAGGGGTTCTGGCTCAGTACCTTCTAAAGCAGCGTTACTGTTATGTAGCTCTGATCAGTGTTCATAATAATCTGACTACTAAAAATGAATCTCACTCCTTTCTCTCCAGAGTAAATGCTGTCCAGGCGTCATATCTGGAGGACGGACGGCTCTCTCTGGCTAACTCTCAGTCCAACAACAAGGAACAGGGACAATTTGCCCTCAGCTTCAAAGATGAGCTGTGAGTATCAGGAGTTTGGTTTAGCAGCCGTGGAAGTCATGTCATGCAGGGCTCTATGCTGGCTTGTTTTCCAAGGAGAACATTGTTCTTCGTAGTTGAAAAATGTAGGAGCACCAGAGAAATGCAGGGTTAAGGCGTCCTGCCGTTCCCCAGTGCTTTACCGCTTTACCGCACGGCGTCCTGCTTTACCACACGGCCTCCTGCTTTACCGCACGGCCTCCTGCTTTACCGCACGGCCTCCTGCTTTACCTCACGGCGTCCTGCTTTACCTCACGGCGTCCTGCTTTACCACACGGCGTCCTGCTTTACCGCACGGCGTCCTGCTTTACCGCACGGCGTCCTGCTTTACCTCACGGCGTCCTGCTTTACCTCACGGCGTCCTGCTTTACCGCACGGCGTCCTGCTTTACCGCACGGCGTACTGCTTTACCTCACGGCGTCCTGCTTTACCGCACGGCCTCCTGCTTTACCGCACGGCCTCCTGCTTTACCACACGGCCTCCTGCTTTACCGCACGGCATACTGCTTTACCTCACGGCGTCCTGCCGTTCCCCAGTGCTTTAGCATGCGGTTTGGGATGTGAATATCCCCCATGTTTGCTTCAGTGAATGATGTTGCTCACATGGATCCCCCCCTCTGTCTGTCTCTCTCTCTCCCTCTGTTTCTCTCTCCCTCTCTGTCTCTCCCTCTCTGTCTCTACCTCTCAGAGATGATGCAGATGACTTCATAGCAGCCCACCGGTTCTCAGACATGCTGGTGAAGGTGAATCTGGACGAGACAGAGCCCAGGACTAGAGCCTCCTCCCTCGGCCCCAACACCCAGGCTGGACCTCTCCCTGGAAGACACTCTGACCATGGAGACGGTAACACTGTACCATTTACCTTGGTTTGCGGCTCAGTTGGTAGAGCATGGTGCATCCAATGCCAGGGTTGTGGGTTCGATTCCAGGGGCCACCCATAAGTCAAATGGTATCCACACGTTTAGTAGTAGTAGTAGTATTAGTAGTAGTAGTATTTTTAGTTGTGGCAGTATTATTAGTAGTGGTGGTAGTAGTGGCAGTATTATTAGTATTGGTGGTAGTATTATTATTAGTAGTAGTGGTGGTGGTATTATTAGCAGTAGTATTAGTAGTGGTAGTATTATTATTAGCAGTGGTGGTAGTAGTAGTAGTGGCATTATTATTAGTGGTAGTATTAGTAGTATTATTATTAGTGGTAGTGGTGGTAGTATTATTATTAGTGGTAGTATTAGTAGTGGTGGTATTATTAGTATTAGTAGTGGTGGTATTATTATTATTAGTAGTGGTAGTATTAGTAGTGGTGGTAGTATTATTATTAGTGGTAGTATTAGTAGTGGTGGTAGTATTATTATTAGTGGTAGTATTAGTAGTGGTGGTAGTATTATTATTAGTGGTAGTATTAGTAGTGGTGGTAGTATTAGTAGTGGTGGTAGTATTAGTAGTGGTAGTATTATTATTAGTGGTAGTATTAGTAGTGGTAGTATTATTATTAGCTGTGGTGGTAGTAGTGGCAGTATTATTATTATTTTTATTAGTATTAGTAGTGGTGGTAGTATTATTATTAGTGGTAGTATTAGTAGTGGTGGTAGTATTAGTAGTGGGGGTATTATTATTATTATTATTAGTGGTAGTATTAGTAGTGGTGGTAGTATTATTATTAGTGGTAGTATTAGTAGTGGTGGTAGTATTATTATTATTAGTGGTAGTATTAGTAGTGGTGGTGGTAGTATTATTATTAGTAGTATTAGTAGTGATAGTATTATTATTAGCTGTGGTGGTAGTAGTGGCAGTATTATTATTATTTTTATTAGTATTAGTAGTGGTGGTGGTATTATTATTATTATTAGTGGTAGTATTAGTAGTGGTGGTAGTATTATTAGTAGTGGTAGTATTAGTAGTGGTGGTAGTATTATTATTATTATTAGTGGTAGTATTAGTAGTGGTGGTAGTATTAGTAGTGGTGGTAGTATTATTATTATTAGTGGTAGTATTAGTAGTGGTGGTAGTATTATTATTATTATTATTATTAGTGGTAGTATTAGTAGTGGTGGTAGTATTATTATTAGTGGTAGTATTAGTAGTGGTGGTAGTATTATTATTAGTGGTTGTATTAGTAGTGGTGGTATTAGTAGTGGTGGTAGTGTTATTATCAGTGGTAGTATTAGTAGTGGTGGTAGTAGTATTATTATTAGTGGTAGTATTAGTAGTGGTAGTATTAGTAGTGGTGGTAGTAGTATTATTATTAGTGGTAGTATTAGTAGTGGTGGTAGTATTATTATTAGTGGTAGTATTAGTAGTGGTGGTAGTATTATTATTAGTGGTAGTATTAGTAGTGGTGGTAGTATTAGTAGTGGTGGTAGTATTATTATTATTAGTGGTAGTATTAGTAGTGGTGGTAGTATTATTATTAGTGGTAGTATTAGTAGTGGTGGTAGTATTATTATTATTATTATTATTATTAGTGGTAGTATTAGTAGTGGTGGTAGTATTATTATTATTAGTGGTAGTATTAGTAGTGGTGGTATTAGTAGTGGTGGTAGTATTATTATCAGTGGTAGTATTAGTAGTGGTGGCAGTATTATTATTATTAGTGGTAGTATTAGTAGTGGTGGTAGTAGTATTATTATTAGTGGTAGTATTAGTAGTGGTAGTATTAGTAGTGGTGGTAGTAGTATTATTATTAGTGGTAGTATTAGTAGTGGTGGTAGTATTATTATTAGTGGTAGTATTAGTAGTGGTGGTAGTATTATTATTAGTGGTAGTATTAGTAGTGGTGGTAGTATTATTATTATTAGTGGTGGTATTAGTAGTGGTGGTAGTATTATTATTATTATTATTATTATTAGTGGTAGTATTAGTAGTGGTGGTAGTATTATTATTAGTAGTGGTGGTAGTATTATTATTATTAGTGGTAGTATTAGTAGTGGTGGTAGTATTATTATTATTAGTGGTAGTATTAGTAGTGGTGGTAGTATTATTATTATTAGTGGTAGTATTAGTAGTGGTGGTAGTATTATTATTATTATTAGTGGTAGTATTAGTAGTGGTGGTATTAGTAGTGGTGGTAGTATTATTATCAGTGGTAGTATTAGTAGTGGTGGTAGTATTATTATTATTATTAGTGGTAGTATTAGTAGTGGTGGTAGTATTATTAGTAGTGGTAGTATTAGTAGTGGTGGTAGTATTATTATTAGTGGTAGTATTAGTAGTGGTGGCAGTATTAGTAGTGGTGGTAGTATTATTATTATTAGTGGTAGTATTAGTAGTGGTGGTAGTATTATTATTATTATTATTAGTGGTAGTATTAGTAGTGGTGGTAGTATTATTATTAGTGGTAGTATTAGTAGTGGTGGTAGTATTATTATTAGTGGTTGTATTAGTAGTGGTGGTATTAGTAGTGGTGGTAGTATTATTATCAGTGGTAGTATTAGTAGTGGTGGTAGTATTATTATTATTATTATTATTATTAGTGGTAGTATTAGTAGTGGTGGTAGTATTATTATTATTATTATTATTATTAGTGGTAGTATTAGTAGTGGTGGTAGTATTATTATTAGTAGTGGTGGTAGTATTATTATTATTAGTGGTAGTATTAGTAGTGGTGGTAGTATTATTATTATTAGTGGTAGTATTAGTAGTGGTGGTAGTATTATTATTATTAGTGGTAGTATTAGTAGTGGTGGTAGTATTATTATTATTATTAGTGGTAGTATTAGTAGTGGTGGTATTAGTAGTGGTGGTAGTATTATTATCAGTGGTAGTATTAGTAGTGGTGGTAGTATTATTATTATTATTAGTGGTAGTATTAGTAGTGGTGGTAGTATTATTAGTAGTGGTAGTATTAGTAGTGGTGGTAGTATTATTATTAGTGGTAGTATTAGTAGTGGTGGCAGTATTAGTAGTGGTGGTAGTATTATTATTATTAGTGGTAGTATTAGTAGTGGTGGTAGTATTATTATTATTATTATTAGTGGTAGTATTAGTAGTGGTGGTAGTATTATTATTAGTGGTAGTATTAGTAGTGGTGGTAGTATTATTATTAGTGGTTGTATTAGTAGTGGTGGTATTAGTAGTGGTGGTAGTATTATTATCAGTGGTAGTATTAGTAGTGGTGGTAGTAGTATTATTATTAGTGGTAGTATTAGTAGTGGTAGTATTAGTAGTGGTGGTAGTAGTATTATTATTAGTGGTAGTATTAGTAGTGGTGGTAGTATTATTATTAGTGGTAGTATTAGTAGTGGTGGTAGTATTATTATTAGTGGTAGTATTAGTAGTGGTGGTAGTATTAGTAGTGGTGGTAGTATTATTATTATTAGTGGTAGTATTAGTAGTGGTGGTAGTATTATTATTAGTGGTAGTATTAGTAGTGGTGGTAGTATTATTATTATTATTATTATTATTAGTGGTAGTATTAGTAGTGGTGGTAGTATTATTATTATTAGTGGTAGTATTAGTAGTGGTGGTATTAGTAGTGGTGGTAGTATTATTATCAGTGGTAGTATTAGTAGTGGTGGTAGTATTATTATTATTAGTGGTAGTATTAGTAGTGGTGGTAGTAGTATTATTATTAGTGGTAGTATTAGTAGTGGTAGTATTAGTAGTGGTGGTAGTAGTATTATTATTAGTGGTAGTATTAGTAGTGGTGGTAGTATTATTATTAGTGGTAGTATTAGTAGTGGTGGTAGTATTATTATTAGTGGTAGTATTAGTAGTGGTGGTAGTATTATTATTATTAGTGGTGGTATTAGTAGTGGTGGTAGTATTATTATTATTATTATTATTATTATTATTATTATTAGTGGTAGTATTAGTAGTGGTGGCAGTATTATTATTATTAGTGGTGGTAGTATTATTATTATTAGTGGTAGTATTAGTAGTGGTGGTAGTATTATTATTATTAGTGGTAGTATTAGTAGTGGTGGTAGTATTATTATTATTAGTGGTAGTATTAGTAGTGGTGGTAGTATTATTATTATTATTAGTGGTAGTATTAGTAGTGGTGGTAGTATTATTATTATTAGTGGTAGTATTAGTAGTGGTGGTAGTATTATTAGTATTAGTCTTATTAGTTTTATTTATTTTTTATTTGACCTTTATTTAACTAGGGCAAGTCAGTTAAGAACAAATTCTTATTTTCAATGACGGTCTAGGAACAGTGGGTTAACTGCCTGTTCAGGGGGCAGAACGACAGAGTTGTACCTTGTCAGCTCGGGGACTTTAACTTGCAGCCTTCCCAATGCTCTAACCACTAGGTTTCCCTGCCGCCCCATAGTGGTGGTGGTAGTAGTATTATTAGTAGTGGTGATAGTATTATTAGTAGTGGTGGTATTATTAGTAGTGGTAGTTTTATTATTGAGAGGTAAACCTGATGTACCACGTGGTCTTGATTAACTGTCCTTCATTAGTTGATAGATCAGTGATGTCCATCAGGCTGGTCTCCGTCCTTCACTAGTTGATAGATCAGTGATGTCCATCAGGCTGGTCTCTGTCCTTCACTAGTTGATAGATCATTATGTCCATCAGGCTGGTCTCCGTCCTTCACTAGTTGATAGATCAGTGATGTCCATCAGGCTGGTCTCCGTCCTTCACTAGTTGATAGATCAGTGATGTCCATCAGGCTGGTCTCCGTCCTTCATTAGTTGATAGATCAGTGATGTCCATCAGGCTGGTCTCCGTCCTTCACTAGTTGATATATCATTATGTCCATCAGGCTGGTGTGCTATGTTGGCTAACAAACCAACTAACTGAATTTCTCATCTCCCTATCAGATCTCTCTACGGGGCGGCTGGCCTTCACCAACCTGGTTAATAGGGACTTTATGGATTTAAAGGTATCACACTCTCTCAATGTTGTCTCATGTGCTTTTAGAGTGGTCTCCTTGCCCCTGTCCAGACCTTTAGGGTACAGTATGGTTGGTAGCCACCCCTTTAGGGTCCAGTATGGGTGGTAGCCACCCCTTTAGGGTCCAGTATGGGTGGTAGCCGCCCCTTTAGGGTCCAGTATGGGTGGTAGCTGCCCCTTTAGGGTCCAGTATGGGTGGTAGCCGCCCCTTTAGGGTCCAGTATGGGTGGTAGCCGCCCCTTTAGGGTCCAGTATGGGTGGTAGCCTCCCCTTTAGGGTCCAGTATGGGTGGTAGCCTCCCCTTTCGGGTCCAGTATGGGTGGTAGCCTCCCCTTTAGGGTCCAGTATGGGTGGTAGCCTCCCCTTTAGGGTCCAGTATGGGTGGTAGCTTCCTCTCCTTCCCCCTGTCCAGACCTTTAGGGTCCAGTATAGGTGGTAGCCTCCTCTCCTTCCCCCTGTCCAGACCTTTAGGGTCCAGTATGGGTGGTAGCCTCCTCTCCTTCCCCCTGTCCAGACCTTTAGGGTCCAGTATGGGTGGTAGCCTCCCCTTTAGGGTCCAGTATGGGTGGTAGCCTCCCCTTTAGGGTCCAGTATGGGTGGTAGCCTCCCCTTTAGGGTCCAGTATGGGTGGTAGCCTCCCCTTTAGGGTCCAGTATGGGTGGTAGCCTCCCCTTTAGGGTCCAGTATGGGTGGTAGCCTCCCCTTTAGGGTCCAGTATGTGTGGTAGCCTCCCCTTTAGGGTCCAGCATGGGTGGTAGCCTCCCCTTTAGGGTCCAGCATGGGTGGCAGCCTCCCCTTTAGGGTCCAGCATGGGTGGTAGCCTCCCCTTTAGGGTCCAACATGGGTGGTAGCCTCCCCTTTAGGGTCCAGCATGGGTGGTAGCCTCCCCTTTAGGGTCTAGTATGGGTGGTAGCCTCCCCTTTAGGGTCTAGTATGGGTGGTAGCCTCCCCTTTAGGGTCCAGTATGGGTGGTAGCCACCCCTTTAGGGTCCAGTATGGGTGGTAGCCTCACATGATACCAGAATGTAGTTGTAATTCTGTCTCTGTGATCCAGGTCCGATCCCTCCCAGGCACCGTGGACGACCAGAGTCTGGCCAGTGACGGAGCCGACAGCGACCGCTTCAGTGGGAGTGTCTCCAGCTTCCTGGCCAATGAGAAGCTCATGTCTGTGGACAGCATGAACAGTGATGTCACAGGTGAGGCCCCACCCCTTTCATAGCACAGCATGAGGCTTATTCAGGAAGATGCAACGTTACTGACCATTCACATAGAACTGGATAGGGTAGAACAGACATGGGGGGGGTTTTGTTGTCAAAAGGAATAGGAAATTGGGTCAGCGCTATGCATTTAATTTCTATCTACAACGTTGTGAACGTTCACCTTTCTGAACACTTCTCTGGTCGGGGTTATAGCTGTGTGTTGTCTGAACACCTCTCCTCTCTGGTCGGGGTTATAGCTGTGTGTTGTGTCTGAACACCTCTCCTCTCTGGTGGGGGTTATAGCTGTGTGTTGTGTCTGAACACCTCTCCTCTCTGGTGGGGGTTATAGCTGTGTGTTGTCTGAACTCCTCTCCTCTCTGGTGGGGGTTATAGCTGTGTATTGTGTCTGAACTCCTCTCTGGTGGGGATTATAGCTGTGTGTTGTGTCTGAACTCCTCTCCTCTCTGGTGGGGGTTATAGCTGTGTATTGTGTCTGAACTCCTCTCTGTTGGGGGTTATAGCTGTGTGTTGTCTGAACACCTCTCCTCTCTGGTGGGGGTTATAGCTGTGTGTTGTGTCTGAACTCCTCTCTGGTGGGGGTTATAGCTGTGTATTGTGTCTGAACTCCTCTCTGGTGGGGGTTATAGCTGTGTATTGTGTCTGAACTCCTCTCTGGTGGGGGTTATAGCTGTGTATTGTCTGAACACCTCTCTGGTGGGGGTTATAGCTGTGTGTTGTCTGAACACCTCTCTGGTGGGGGTTATAGCTGTGTGTTGTCTGAACTCCTCTCCTCTCTGGTGGGGATTATAGCTGTGTGTTGTCTGAACACCTCTCCTCTCTGGTGGGGGTTATAGCTGTGTATTGTGTCTGAACTCCTCTCTGGTGGGGGTTATAGCTGTGTGTTGTGTCTGAACACCTCTCCTCTCTGTTGGGGGTTATAGCTGTGTGTTGTCTGAACTCCTCTCTGGTGGGGGTTATAGCTGTGTGTTGTCTGAACACCTCTCCTCTCTGTTGGGGGTTATAGCTGTGTGTTGTCTGAACACCTCTCCTCTCTGGTGGGGGTTATAGCTGTGTATTGTGTCTGAACACCTCTCCTCTCTGTTGGGGGTTATAGCTGTGTGTTGTCTGAACTCCTCTCTGGTGGGGGTTATAGCTGTGTGTTGTCTGAACACCTCTCCTCTCTGGTGGGGATTATAGCTGTGTGTTGTGTCTGAACTCCTCTCCTCTCTGGTGGGGATTATAGCTGTGTGTTGTGTCTGAACTCCTCTCCTCTCTGGTGGGGGTTATAGCTGTGTGTTGTGTCTGAACTCCTCTCTGGTGGGGATTATAGCTGTGTGTTGTGTCTGAACTCCTCTCTGGTGGGGATTATAGCTGTGTGTTGTGTCTGAACTCCTCTCCTCTCTGGTGGGGGTTATAGCTGTGTGTTGTGTCTGAACTCCTCTCTGGTGGGGATTATAGCTGTGTGTTGTGTCTGAACTCCTCTCTGGTGGGGGTTATAGCTGTGTGTTGTCTGAACACCTCTCCTCTCTGGTGGGGGTTATAGCTGTGTGTTGTGTCTGAACTCCTCTCCTCTCTGGTGGGGGTTATAGCTGTGTGTTGTGTCTGAACTCCTCTCTGGTGGGGATTATAGCTGTGTGTTGTGTCTGAACTCCTCTCTGGTGGGGGTTATAGCTGTGTATTGTGTCTGAACTCCTCTCCTCTCTGGTGGGGGTTATAGCTGTGTGTTGTGTCTGAACTCCTCTCCTCTCTGGTGGGGGTTATAGCTGTGTGTTGTCTGAACACCTCTCCTCTCTGGTGGGGATTATAGCTGTGTGTTGTGTCTGAACTCCTCTCTGGTGGGGGTTATAGCTGTGTATTGTGTCTGAACACCTCTCTGGTGGGGGTTATAGCTGTGTGTTGTGTCTGAACACCTCTCCTCTCTGGTGAGGATTATAGCTGTGTGTTGTCTGAACTCCTCTCCTCTCTGGTGGGGGTTATAGCTGTGTGTTGTGTCTGAACTCCTCTCCTCTCTGGTGGGGGTTATAGCTGTGTGTTGTCTGAACACCTCTCCTCTCTGGTGGGGGTTATAGCTGTGTGTTGTCTGAACACCTCTCCTCTCTGGTGGGGATTATAGCTGTGTGTTGTCTGAACACCTCTCCTCTCTGGTGGGGGTTATAGCTGTGTGTTGTCTGAACACCTCTCCTCTCTGGTGGGGGTTATAGCTGTGTGTTGTCTGAACACCTCTCCTCTCTGGTGGGGGTTATAGCTGTGTGTTGTCTGAACACCTCTCCTCTCTGGTGGGGATTATAGCTGTGTGTTGTGTCTGAACTCCTCTCTGGTGGGGGTTATAGCTGTGTGTTGTCTGAACTCCTCTCTGGTGGGGGTTATAGCTGTGTATTGTGTCTGAACTCCTCTCTGGTGGGGATTATAGCTGTGTGTTGTGTCTGAACACCTCTCCTCTCTGGTGGGGGTTATAGCTGTGTATTGTGTCTGAACTCCTCTCTGGTGGGGATTATTGCTGTGTGTTGTTTCTGAACTCCTCTCTGGTGGGGGTTATAGCTGTGTGTTGTGTCTGAACACCTCTCTGGTGGGGGTTATAGCTGTGTGTTGTGTCTGAACACCTCTCCTCTCTGGTGGGGGTTATAGCTGTGTATTGTGTCTGAACACCTCTCCTCTCTGGTGGGGGTTATAGCTGTGTGTTGTCTGTACACCTCTCTGTTGGGGGTTATAGCTGTGTATTGTGTCTGAACTCCTCTCTGGTGGGGGTTATAGCTGTGTGTTGTCTGAACACCTCTCCTCTCTGGTGGGGGTTATAGCTGTGTGTTGTCTGAACACCTCTCCTCTCTGGTCGGGGTTATAGCTGTGTGTTGTGTCTGAACACCTCTCCTCTCTGGTGGGGGTTATAGCTGTGTGTTGTGTCTGAACACCTCTCCTCTCTGGTGGGGGTTATAGCTGTGTGTTGTGTCTGAACACCTCTCCTCTCTGGTGGGGGTTATAGCTGTGTATTGTGTCTGAACTCCTCTCCTCTCTGGTGGGGGTTATAGCTGTGTGTTGTGTCTGAACACCTCTCCTCTCTGGTGGGGGTTATAGCTGTGTATTGTGTCTGAACTCCTCTCCTCTCTGGTGGGGGTTATAGCTGTGTGTTGTCTGAACACCTCTCCTCTCTGGTGGGGGTTATAGCTGTGTATTGTGTCTGAACTCCTCTCCTCTCTGGTGGGGGTTATAGCTGTGTGTTGTGTCTGAACACCTCTCCTCTCTGGTGGGGGTTATAGCTGTGTGTTGTGTCTGAACACCTCTCCTCTCTGGTGGAGGTTATAGCTGTGTATTGTGTCTGAACTCCTCTCTGGTGGGGATTATAGTTGTGTGTTGTGTTTGTCGTTCTATTGATTATTGATCTTTGCCTGTTTGATCCCCAGATGACGATGTCGACGTGAACGACCTGCAGGATGAAGATCTGGACCTGTACTTAAACCAGCTGGTGAACCCTGCCATGCAGAGAGGACGGGTGGAGGGACAGGAGATACCTGATGCTGTAAGGCAACCTCTCTTTCTTCCTGCCCTCTAATCCTCTCTCTCTTCCTGCTTTCTAATCCTCTCTCTCTTCCTGCTTTCTAATCCTCTCTCGTCTCGATACATCTATTATTTATTTTTATATTTGTCTGTTTCTTCATTAATGATAATATTGTATTGATTTTCAGAACCAGCCAGCCAACCAAGACTATTCATCTCAGCCCGGTTCTACAGAACCACAGAAGAACAGATACCAGTTCCTGGATGACTATGATCAGGTGGATACAACTCCTCCAGGACACTATTACTTTACAGATGGACAGGCAGGGGAGTATGATCAGGTGGATACAACTCCTCCATGACACTATTACTTTACAGATGGACAGGCAGGGGAGTATGATCAGGTGGATACAACTCCTCCATGACACTATTACTTTACAGATGGACAGGCAGGGGAGTATGATCAGGTGGATACAACTCCTCCATGACACTATTACTTTACAGATGGACAGGCAGGGGAGTATGATCAGGTGGATACAACTCCTCCATGACACTATTACTTTACAGATGGACAGGCAGGGAGTATGATCAGGTGGATACAACTCCTCCATGACACTATTACTGTTATTACTTTACAGACGGACAGGCAGGGGAGTATGATCAGGTGGATACAACTCCTCCATGACACTATTACTGTTATTACTTTACAGATGGACAGGCAGGGGAGTATGATCAGGGGGATACAACTCCTCCATGACACTATTACTGTTATTACTTTACAGACGGACAGGCAGGGGAGTATGATCAGGTGGATACAACTCCTCCATGACACTATTACTGTTATTACTTTACAGATGGACAGGCAGGGGAGTATGATCAGGTGGATACAACTCCTCCATGACACTATTACTTTACAGATGGACAGGCAGGGGAGTATGATCAGGGGGATACAACTCCTCCATGACACTATTACTGTTATTACTTTACAGATGGACAGGCAGGGGAGTATGATCAGGTGGATACAACTCCTCCATGACACTATTACTTTACAGATGGACAGGCAGGGGAGTATGATCAGGTGGATACAACTCCTCCATGACACTATTACTGTTATTACTTTACAGATGGACAGGCAGGGGAGTATGATCAGGTGGATACAACTCCTCCATGACACTATTACTTTACAGATGGACAGGCAGGGGAGTATGATCAGGTGGATACAACTCCTCCATGACACTATTACTTTACAGATGGACAGGCAGGGGAGTATGATCAGGTGGATACAACTCCTCCATGACACTATTACTGTTATTACTTTACAGATGGACAGGCAGGGGAGTATGATCAGGTGGATACAACTCCTCCATGACACTATTACTTTACAGATGGACAGGCAGGGGAGTATGATCAGGTGGATACAACTCCTCCATGACACTATTACTTTACAGATGGACAGGCAGGGGAGTATGATCAGGTGGATACAACTCCTCCATGACACTATTACTGTTATTACTTTACAGATGGACAGGCAGGGGAGTATGATCAGGTGGATACAACTCCTCCATGACACTATTACTTTACAGATGGACAGGCAGGGGAGTATGATCAGGTGGATACAACTCCTCCATGACACTATTACTTTACAGATGGACAGGCAGGGGAGTATGATCAGGTGGATACAACTCCTCCATGACACTATTACTTTACGGGCAGGCAGTCGCAGTCAGTCGGGCGGGCAGTCAGTCGGGCAGGCAGTCGCAGTCAGTCGGGCAGGCAGTCAGACTGTGTCTCCCATTTAGCATCGACTAATCAGCCAGTTACAGACTTATTTTCAGCCGGTAACGTTTTCCACCTCATATTAACTGAGATAACTGGGGCTTGTCAGACAAGACCAAAGTCACTCACTTTATCCTCAATGTCAGTCAGTCTAGCTTCCCGAATCGCATCGCTGACAGAGCTGTTCATTTTGGCTTTTTTTGCGATTATCTGCAGATAAATTATAACATTTGGTAGTGGAGAGCCTTATTCTGGTCTGTATATGGAGAGCCTTATTCTGGTCTGTATATGGAGAGCCTTATTCTGGTCCCTATATGGAGAACCTTATTCTGGTCCCTATGTGGAGAGCCTTATTCTGGTCCCTATATGGAGAGCCTTATTCTGGTCCCTATATGGAGAGCCTTATTCTGGTCCCTATGTGGAGAGCCTTATTCTGGTCCCTATGTGGAGAGCCTTATTCTGGTCCCTATATGGAGAGCCTTATTCTGGTCCCTATATGGAGAGCCTTATTCTGGTCCCTATATGGAGAGCCTTATTCTGGTCCCTATATGGAGAGCCTTATTCTGGTCCCTATATGGAGAGCCTTATTCTGGTCCCTATATGGAGAGCCTTATTCTGGTCCCTATATGGAGAGCCTTATTCTGGTCTGTATATGGAGAGCCTTATTCTGGTCTGTATATGGAGAGCCTTATTCTGGTCCCTATACGGAGAGCCTTATTCTGGTCCCTATATGGAGAGCCTTATTCTGGTCCCTATATGGAGAGCCTTATTCTGGTCCCTATATGGAGAGCCTTATTCTGGTCTGTATATGGAGAGCCTTATTCTGGTCCCTATATGGAGAGCCTTATTCTGGTCCCTATATGGAGAGCCTTATTCTGGTCCCTATATGGAGAGCCTTATTCTGGTCCCTATATGGAGAGCCTTATTCTGGTCCCTATATGGAGAGCCTTATTCTGGTCCCTATATGGAGAGCCTTATTCTGGTCCCTATATGGAGAGCCTTATTCTGGTCCCTATATGGAGAGCCTTATTCTGGTCTGTATATGGAGAGCCTTATTCTGGTCCCTATACGGAGAGCCTTATTCTGGTCCCTATATGGAGAGCCTTATTCTGGTCCCTATATGGAGAGCCTTATTCTGGTCCCTATGTGGAGAGCCTTATTCTGGTCCCTATATGGAGAGCCTTATTCTGGTCCCTATACGGAGAGCCTTATTCTGGTCCCTATGTGGAGAGCCTTATTCTGGTCCCTATGTGGAGAGCCTTATTCTGGTCTGTATATGGAGAGCCTTATTCTGGTCCCTATATGGAGAGCCTTATTCTGGTCCCTATATGGAGAGCCTTATTCTGGTCTGTATATGGAGAGCCTTATTCTGGTCCCTATATGGAGAGCCTTATTCTGGTCTGTATATGGAGAGCCTTATTCTGGTCCGTATATGGAGAGCCTTATTCTGGTCCGTATATGGAGAGCCTTATTCTGGTCCCTATATGGAGAGCCTTATTCTGGTCCCTATGTGGAGAGCCTTATTCTGGTCCCTATATGGAGAGCCTTATTCTGGTCTGTATATGGAGAGCCTTATTCTGGTCCGTATATGGAGAGCCTTATTCTGGTCCCTATATGGAGAGCCTTATTCTGGTCCCTATATGGAGAGCCTTATTCTGGTCCCTATATGGAGAGCCTTATTCTGGTCCCTATGTGGAGAGCCTTATTCTGGTCCCTATATGGAGAGACTTATTCTGGTCTGTATATGGAGAGCCTTATTCTGGTCCCTATATGGAGAGCCTTATTCTGGTCCCTATATCGAGAGCCTTATACTGGTCCCTATATGGAGAGCCTTATTCTGGTCCCTATGTGGAGAGCCTTATTCTGGTCTGTATATGGAGAGCCTTATTCTGGTCCCTATGTGGAGAGCCTTATTCTGGTCCCTATGTGGAGAGCCTTATTCTGGTCCCTATGTGGAGAGCCTTATTCTGGTCCCTATGTGGAGAGCCTTATTCTGGTCCCTATGTGGAGAGCCTTATTCTGGTCCCTATGTGGAGAGCCTTATTCTGGTCCCTATGTGGAGAGCCTTATTCTGGTCCCTATGTGGAGAGCCTTATTCTGGTCCCTATGTGGAGAGCCTTATTCTGGTCCCTATGTGGAGAGCCTTATTCTGGTCCCTATGTGGAGAGCCTTATTCTGGTCCCTATGTGGAGAGCCTTATTCTGGTCCCTATGTGGAGAGCCTTATTCTGGTCCCTATTTGGAGATCCTTATTCTGGTCCCTATGTGGAGAGCCTTATTCTGGTCCCTATGCGGGGAGCCTTATTCTGGTCCCTATGCGGGGAGCCTTATTCTGGTCCCTATGCGGAGAGCCTTATTCTGGTCCCTATGCGGAGAGCCTTATTCTGGTCCCTATGCGGAGAGCCTTATTCTGGTCCCTATGCGGAGAGCCTTATTCTGGTCCCTATGCGGAGAGCCTTATTCTGGTCCCTATGCGGAGAGCCTTATTCTGGTCCCTATGCGGAGAGCCTTATTCTGGTCCCTATGCGGAGAGCCTTATTCTGGTCCCTATGCGGAGAGCCTTATTCTGGTCCCTATGCGGAGAGCCTTATTCTGGTCCCTATGCGGAGAGCCTTATTCTGGTCCCTATGCGGAGAGCCTTGTTCTGGTCCCTATGCGGAGAGCCTTGTTCTGGTCCCTATACGGAGAGCCTTGTTCTGGTCCCTATGCGGAGAGCCTTGTTCTGGTCCCTATGCGGAGAGCCTTGTTCTGGTCCCTATGCGGAGAGCCTTATTCTGGTCCCTATGCGGAGAGCCTTATTCTGGTCCCTATGCGGAGAGCCTTATTCTGGTCCCTATGTGGAGAGCCTTATCATTAGGGCCCTCACGGAATCCAGGCATTAAAACAGAATTCAACAATGAGTTGACCTTTAGTACTGAATTAACTACATGTATTGAAAATGTATTAATTAGCCCACGTATCATTTTTGATTTATTGGGATCCCCCGTTAGCTGACAGACACTAGCTGGTCTTAGAGGTCTGACACACAACGACAGACAAATTAATTGACTATTTACATACATGTAAAAACATTAACATGTAGCGTGTGCTCATCCATCAGCTACATGTCAGTACATACAACATGTATGTCACATGGAGGAGAGGCGTCGTCACGCGTGTCGTCGAGTTATTTGTTTTTGTGAAACCAGGTTTGCTGTTCACTTGCGATATAAGATGGGAGTTCCAGGCACTCATGGCTCTGTATAATACTGTATGTTTCCTTGAATTTGTTCTGGACCTGGGGGGACTGTGAAAAGACCCCTGGTGGCATGTCTGCTGGGGGGACTGTGAAAAGACCCCTGGTGGCATGTCTGCTGGGGGGACTGTGAAAAGACCCCTGGTGGCATGTCTGCTGGGGGGACTGTGAAAAGACCCCTGGTGGCATGTCTGCTGGGGGGACTGTGAAAAGACCCCTGGTGGCATGTCTGCTGGGGGGACTGTGAAAAGACCCCTGGTGGCATGTCTGCTGGGGGGACTGTGAAAAGACCCCTGGTGGCATGTCTGCTGGGGGGACTGTGAAAAGACCCCTGGTGGCATGTCTGCTGGGGGGACTGTGAAAAGACCCCTGGTGGCATGTCTGCTGGGGGGACTGTGTAAAGACCCCTGGTGGCATGTCTGCTGGGGGGACTGTGAAAAGACCCCTGGTGGCATGTCGGCTGGGGGGACTGTGAAAAGACCCCTGGTGGCATGTCTGCTGGGGGGACTGTGAAAAGACCCCTGGTGGCATGTCTGCTGGGGGGTATGTGTGTTTGTCAGATCTGTGTGTAAGTTGACTATACTAACAATTTGGAATTTTCAACACATTAATGCTTATTATAAAAACAAGAAGTGAACGTCACTTTCCTCAACTCTTAGCCAGTTTATTACTGGCCACCCATTCCAAAACAGATTGTAGCTTTTTGTTAAGGGTTTCAGTGACTTCATTAGCTGCATTTATGGTTGAATCATCAGCCTGCTTTGTTTAATGCCAGTGGCAGGTCATTGGTAAAAATAGACAAGAGTAGAGGGCCTTGTGTACCGAAGGGCAGCTCTCCACACTGTTTTACTTTAGAGAAGCTTCCATTAAAGAAAGCCATATTGTGGATTCAGAGCTGGGGTTGAAAAGCGAAAACACAAGTTTCCCCCACCAACAGGTTATGGTCAATATCAAAGGAGATGGATTAAATGTTAGTTTTAATGTTCTTAATCCTGATCATATTTTCAAAACAACTAACAATACACTGAATTCATGTTCAGTAATTTAAATTGTAAAGTCATGTCTTTCTGCACCATAACAACATAAATGCTTCCAATCTGGGAGGTGAACTCAATAAAGTATTGAATAATTTAGTGTTTTGGATGGAATCAAGGCGGGGCCTGGTTGGCTCCGTCTCTGGCTCGGGCGGGGCCTGGTTGGCTCCGTCTCTGGCTGGGCGGGGCCTGGTTGGCTCCGTCTCTGGCTCGGGCAGGGCCTGGTTGGCTCCGTCTCTGGCTGGGCGGGGCCTGGTTGGCTCCGTCTCTGGCTCGGGCGGGGCCTGGTTGGCTCGGGCTCTGGCTCGGGCGGGGCCTGGTTGGCTCGGGCGGGGCCTGGTTGGCTCTGGCTCGGGCGGGGCCTGGTTGGCTATTTTAATGTAGTGGAAAACACTGGGATGTTGAAACCTTTTTTATGGAGACTAAGAGCAGCTCTGTCAGCCTATGGAGACTAAGAGCAGCTCTGTCAGCCTATGGAGACTAAGAGCAGCTCTGTCAGCCTATGGAGACTAAGAGCAGCTCTGTCAGCCTATGGAGACTAAGAGCAGCTCTGTCAGCCTATGGAGACTAAGAGCAGCTCTGTCAGCCTATGGAGACTAAGAGCAGCTCTGTCAGCCTATGGAGACTAAGAGCAGCTCTGTCAGCCTATGGAGACTAAGAGCAGCTCTGTCAGCCTATGGAGACTAAGAGCAGCTCTGTCAGCCTATGGAGACTAAGAGCAGCTCTGTCAGCCTATGGAGACTAAGAGCAGCTCTGTCAGCCTATGGAGACTAAGAGCAGCTCTGTCAGCCTATGGAGACTAAGAGCAGCTCTGTCAGCCTATGGAGACTAAGAGCAGCTCTGTCAGCCTATGGAGACTAAGAGCAGCTCTGTCAGCCTATGGAGACTAAGAGCAGCTCTGTCAGCCTATGGAGACTAAGAGCAGCTCTGTCAGCCTATGGAGACTAAGAGCAGCTCTGTCAGCCTATGGAGACTAAGAGCAGCTCTGTCAGCCTATGGAGACTAAGAGCAGCTCTGTCAGCCTATGGAGACTAAGAGCAGCTCTGTCAGCCTATGGAGACTAAGAGCAGCTCTGTCAGCCTATGGAGACTAAGAGCAGCTCTGTCATACACTTGTCAGCCTATGGAGACTAAGAGCAGCTCTGTCATACACTTGTCCAGCCTATGGAGACTAAGAGCAGCTCTGTCATACACTTGTCCAGCCTATGGAGACTAAGAGCAGCTCTGTCATACACTTGTCCAGCCTATGGAGACTAAGAGCAGCTCTGTCAGCCTATGGATCTTGTTCACAACTAGTATTCTTTATTCTTTTTCCTGTACAAACTAAACAGTATATTAGTATTGTATTTCAGCCTGGTTTCACTAAGATTGGATTGTTTGTCCTGTCATGAGGGTTTCCAGATGCCTGACGTACGGCTCGCTGCTACAGGGATGGACTCGTGTCCCGGCAGTGATGAGGAGGACACTGAGGATGAGCTGGAGGCAGCTAGAAGACACACTTCTACCAGACACAGACTCCTGCTGTCCAGCACCTCCCGACAGCTGGTATGATAATGTCTCTGTCCCTGTCTGTTTCTCTATCTCACTGCTTCTGGTTGACCTTGGTGGTTTTCAGTAGAAAACACACAGGTGAACAACGTTACAAAACAGAATGTACGAATCATTTTCAACCAAACCAGTATTTGATAAGTTGATGTAGCGTTTGGTTTTCAAAATGTTTTCTCCCAAATTGTCCTACTGAACACAGCCCTGTTTTAGCCTGTCAGACCAGAGGTCATTATGTCTGTCTGGGTTAGGTGGGGGAGAGCAACCGTCCCAGCTTCAGACCTGGGCTGGAGGGAGGCAGCTCTGACGAAGAAGTTTACTCTGGTCGTAACCCTCTACCTGGGTTAGAACACAGATACTCTGCGGAGGGCCAAGTCATCAACACTGTAACAGGTAACATACACTGATGAACATATAAACACACATAATGAATGAACAGAGATACCGTGATGAGGTCCTGAGGTCTGTTGTGCCATTCATCCTCCTCCATCACCTCATGTTTCAACAAGGATCTGAAAATGTCCCAGTTATTCCATGGTGTGGATACTCACCAGACATGTCACCCATTGTTGTTTGGGATGCTCTGTATCGACGTGTACGACAGCGTGTTCCAGTTCCTGGCAAAATATCCACCGACTTCGCACAGCCGTTGAAGAATGAATGGGACAATATTCCACAGGCCACAGTCAGCAGACTGATCGGTCAGCAGCCTGATCGGTCAGCAGCCTGGTCGGTCGGCAGCCTGGTCGGTCGGCAGCCTGGTCGGTCAGCAGCCTGGTCGGTCAGCAGCCTGGTCGGTCAGCAGCCTGGTCGGTCAGCAGCCTCAGCAGCCTGGTCGGTCAGCAGCCTGGTCGGTCAGCAGCCTCAGCAGCCTGGTCGGTCAGCAGCCTCAGCAGCAGCCTGGTCGGTCAGCAGCCTGATCAGCCTGGTCGGTCAGCAGCCTGATCAGCCTGGTCGGTCAGCAGCCTCAGCAGCCTGGTCGGTCAGCAGCCTCAGCAGCCTGGTCGACTCTATGTGAAGGAGATGTCTCGCTGCATGAGGTGGTCCCACCAGATACTGACTGGTTTCCTGGTCCACGCCCCTACCTTTTCTATTTTTAAGGTGTCTGACCAACAGATTAGATAGATTAGCACCTAATGAATTTATTTAAATTGACTGATTTCCTTATATGAACATGCCGACCTCTGAGTGGATGTTGGTAACCGGTCATCTGTCCTTCGCCAGGAGGAGGAGGAGACGGAAGCAGTGGGAGTGAGGAGGGAGGGAACGATGGCGTGTCCACTCTACCCCTCTCCTCCTCGGCCCAGACCACCTACGATGTGCTGCGGGGGCTGGGGATCCTGGGGGCCAGCGTGCCGGGAGAGAATGCCCGGGACCCTCACACTCTACTGGGGCTGAGCCGGGGCAGCCTGATGGGGGACCGTGTGGGGCCGGTGGGGACTGGAGAGACCAGCGCTGGGCCCCAGAGGATGTCCCCTGTCAACTGGAGTATGGCCTTAGACAGACAGGAGGCGCTGGTGAGTCTTCTGTTGGCCTTTTTCCATTACAACACCGGTGTGGACTGAGACTGTGTACATGGCAGGAGTTGTACCTAAGAGGCCAGGAGTTCCTCCAGGTCAGGTCACGCTGTCAGGAAAAACTCCTGGCCGCCCACTACCCCGTGTTCTGTGCTATTTAACGGCAGTGATACGGTCACCGGCAGTGATACGGTCACCGGCAGTGATACCTGAACTGATATTGTTACATACAACAGACACTTGGATAATCTTGTCCCCTCCATTAATGTGTGTGTGTGTGTGGGGGGGGTTTGGTTCTGCAGGATGCCATGGACAGTACAGAGTCTACGGTGGCAGGGGAGGGTCAAGGTGTCTTGGATTCTATATATCTGAGGACTGGTGCTGGACACTGGAGACCCCAGGACATGACCTCTCACCTCCAGACCACACAGAGCAGCTTCCACCTCTCTCAGGTACACTGACAAACCATTACATGTAGGACATGCTGCCCCTCGCGGTTAACCAATACATGTAGGACATGCTGCCCCTCGGGGTTAAAGGACATGCTGCCCCTCGGGGTTAAACATTACATTTAGGACATGCTGCCCCTCGGGGTTAACCAATACATTTAGGACATGCTGCCCCTCGGGGTTAAAGGACATGCTGCCCCTCGTGGTTAACCTATACATTTAGGACATGCTGCCCCTCGGGGTTAACCAATACATTTAGGACATGCTGCCCCTCGAGGTTAACCTATACATTTAGGACATGCTGCCCCTCTGGGTTAACCAATACATTTAGGACATGCTGCCCCTCGGGGTTAACCAATACATTTAGGACATGCTGCCCCTCGGGGTCAACCAATACATTTAGGACATGCTGCCCCTCGAGGTTAACCAATACATTTAGGACATGCTGCCCCTCGGGGTCAACCAATACATTTAGGACATGCTGCCCCTCGGGGTCAACCAATACATTTAGGACATGCTGCCCCTCGGGTCATCCAATATATTTAGGACATGCTGCCCCTCGGGGTTAAAGGACATGCTGCCCCTCGGGGTTAACCAATACATTTAGGACATGCTGCCCCTCGGGTCAACCAATACATTTAGGACATGCTGCCCCTCGGGGTTAAAGGACATGCTGCCCCTCGCGGTTAACCAATACATGTAGGACATGCTGCCCCTCGGGGTTAAAGGACATGCTGCCCCTCGAGGTTAAACATTACATTTAGGACATGCTGCCCCTCGGGGTTAACCAATACATGTAGGACATGCTGCCCTTCGAGGTTAACCAATACATGTAGGACATGCTGCCCCTCGGGGTTAACCAATACATTTAGGACATGCTGCCCCTCGGGGTTAAAGGACATGCTGCCCCTCGGGGTTAAACATTTCAAGAATCTCCTAGTTAAATTAAGGTAAAGGTACACAATTGTACGGTATTAGTGAGTTTTCTCCTTCTGTACCAGGTGCTTCCTTCGCTTAGTGATGAGGAGGAGGGGAGGGGGAGGCCTGCTGCCCTGGGGCCAAGAGGAGGTCCATGTGGGGACTCCTCTGCACCTCCTGGTCCTCCTGGCCTGTCAGACATGAGTCAGGGTGAGAAGGATCTCCTCTACATCTCTCTGGAAGCGAAGTACCTCTCTCAGAGCTTCCAACAGGAGGACTCCTCTCACTCTGACAGCGACTGGAACCACTGTCCTGATAACCTGGACTTCCAACCGGGTAAGTCCCAAACGGTTCCCCATGTAGTGTCCCCAGTACAAACGGCTCCCTGTGTGGTGTGTCCCGGTGCTAACGGCTCCCTGTGTGGTGTGTCCCGGTGCTAACGGCTCCCTGTGTGGTGTGTCCCGGTGCTAACGGCTCCCTGTGTGGTGCCCGTCCCCGGTGCTAACGGCTCCCTGTGTGGTGCCCGTCCCCGGTGCTAACGGCTCCCTGTGTGGTGCCCGTCCCCGGTGCTAACGGCTCCCTGTGTGGTGCCCCGTCCCCGGTGCTAACGGCTCCCTGTGTGGTGCCCGTCCCCGGTGCTAACGGCTCCCTGTGTGGTGCCCCGTCCCCGGTGCTAACGGCTCCCTGTGTGGTGCCCCGTCCCCGGTGCTAACGGCTCCCTGTGTGGTGCCCCGTCCCCGGTGCCAACGGCTCCCTGTGTGGTGCCCCCGGTGGGACCCCGTCAGCTGCCCCCCCGGGTGGGACCCACTGGGACTCACTCCACTGTCATCCAGTTCCTTCCTGGATCAGATGATGATGATGATGATGTGTAAATAAACAGCTTAACACCAGATTAGCATCCATCAAGTATTATGCATAATCATTGAAGAACCACGTTAATGGCAGTATAGATTTAGGTTTTTAAGTATCAACGTAAGGTGACTCTTTCGGTTAGAAGCACTTGATTTTGCAATCGTTTACATTTTGGGGATTTGTGTGTTACATTTTGGGGATTTGTGAGCCCAGGAGAAGTGTTTTCATCCCGTAACATAAGGAGACAATAAATGCTACACTGCATTTCTGAGCTCTCTATTCAACAACCGTCTGACAACTAGACCCAGGATCCTTACAGGGGTCATGATTTAATATATGATGTAACAACTAGACCCAGGATCCTTACAGGGGTCATGTTTAATATCTGATGTAACAACTAGACCCAGGATCCTTACAGGGGTCATGATTAATATCTGATGTAACAACTAGACCCAGGATCCTTACAGGGGTCATGTTTAATATCTGATGTAACAACTAGACCCAGGATCCTTACAGGGGTCATGTTTAATATCTGATGTAACAACTAGACCCAGGATCCTTACAGGGGTCATGTTTAATATCTGATGTAACAACTAGACCCAGGATCCTTACAGGGGTCATGTTTAATATCTGATGTAACAACTAGACCCAGGATCCTTACAGGGGTCATGGTTAATATCTGATGTAACAACTAGACCCAGGATCCTTACAGGGGTCATGATTTAATATATGATGTAACAACTAGACCCAGGATCCTTACAGGGGTCATGTTTAATATCTGATGTAACAACTAGACCCAGGATCCTTACAGGGGTCATGATTTAATATATGATGTAACAACTAGACCCAGGATCCTTACAGGGGTCATGTTTAATATCTGATGTAACAACTAGACCCAGGATCCTTACAGGGGTCATGATTAATATCTGATGTAACAACTAGACCCAGGATCCTTACAGGGGTCATGTTTAATATCTGATGTAACAACTAGACCCAGGATCCTTACAGGGGTCATGTTTAATATCTGATGTAACAACTAGACCCAGGATCCTTACAGGGGTCATGGTTAATATATGATGTAACAACTTACACTGCTATAAATTCATGGACAGAAAATAAATGTTTTATGACTTGATTTTGGACCGATCCGTCAAGACACCAACCACGATACAGGGTGAAACAGGTTTTAAATCAACGGGTGAATTTGATTGAATATCGCTATGATCCAACCTCATCTTAATGACTTGAAAACAATTGTCTGATTTTATTGTTAATGACTTAACAGCTGTACCAAGTTGTCCAGCTGTAGTAAATCCTCACTGGTACCCTGGTTTATAGAACAGGGTCTCCATCAGGTCTGTGTGGTTCATTGTCCTCCCTGTGTGTGTGTGTCTGTGTTCCAGCCTCTCACAGTGTGGTCTACCAGAACGAGGTCTGTGTGGTTCATTGTCCTCCCTGTGTGTGTGTCTGTGGTCCAGCCTCTCACAGTGTGGTCTACCAGAACGAGGAGGGGAAGTGGGTGACTGATCTGGCTTACTACTCGTCCTTTGAGAAGGAGGTGGATGGAAACCAGCTGCCGGAGGTAGCAGACCAGTTCCAGGCTGAGGACTTCGTTCCAGGCAGTAAGTAGAGGGGCTATTGTCAAACTGTTCTTTTAGCTGTACATGGAAATAGGGATTTGTGTATTGTCATTTTGGTTCTAACTAGGGGTTGGTGTTCCACACCGCAACGTTGGTACCAAAGATCCATTATAAAACTGCTGGTTTGGATCCTGAATGCTGATTGAACGAACAGCGTTCCAAACCGTGCTCTATTGGCCGTTAGGTTCCATCTGAAAATGATCACCGTGCCTCGTCAGAATATCATGTTGCTGTCCCTCGTCAGAATATCATGTTGCTGTCCCTCGTCAGAATATCATGTTGCTGTCCCGAATGATCACTGTCCCTCGTCAGAATATCATGTTGCTGTGCCTAGTCAGAATATCATGTTGCTGTCCCTCGTCAGAATATCATGTTGTTGTCCCTCGTCAGAATATCATGTTGCTGTGCCTCGTCAGAATATCATGTTGCTGTCCCGAATGATCACTGTCCCTCGTCAGAATATCATGTTGCTGTGCCTAGTCAGAATATCATGTTGCTGTCCCTCGTCAGAATATCATGTTGCTGTCCCTCGTCAGAATATCATGTTGTTGTCCCTCGTCAGAATATCATGTTGCTGTGCCTCGTCAGAATATCATGTTGCTGTCCCTCGTCAGAATATCATGTTGCTGTCCCTCGTCAGAATATCATGTTGTTGTCCCTCGTCAGAATATCATGTTGCTGTCCCTCGTCAGAATATCATGTTGCTGTGCCTCGTCAGAATATCATGTTGCTGTGCCTAGTCAGAATATCATGTTGCTGTGCCTAGTCAGAATATCATGTTGCTGTGCCTCGTCAGAATATCATGTTGCTGTGCCTAGTCAGAATATCATGTTGCTGTGCCTCGTCAGAATATCATGTTGCTGTCCCTCGTCAGAATATCATGTTGCTGTGCCTCGTCAGAATATCATGTTGCTGTCCCTCGTCAGAATATCATGTTGCTGTCCCAAATGATCACTGTGCCTCATCAGAATATCATGTTGCTGGGCCTCGTCAGAATATCATGTTGCTGTCCCTCGTCAGAATATCATGTTGCTGTGCCTCGTCAGAATATCATGTTGCTGTGCCTCGTCAGAATATCATGTTGCTGTGCCTCGTCAGAATATCATGTTGCTGTGCCTCGTCAGAATATCATGTTGCTGTCCCTCGTCAGAATATCATGTTGCTGTCCCTCGTCAGAATATCATGTTGCTGTCCCTCGTCAGAATATCATGTTGCTGTCCCTCGTCAGAATATCATGTTGCTGTGCCTAGTCAGAATATCATGTTGCTGTGCCTCGTCAGAATATCATGTTGTCCCGAATGATCACTGTGCCTCGTCAGAATATCATGTTGCTGTCCCAAATGATCACCGTGTTTATCAGAATATCATGTTGCTGTGCCTCGTCAGAATATCATGTTGCTGTCCCTCGTCAGAATATCATGTTGCTGTGCCTCGTCAGAATATCATGTTGCTGTGCCTCGTCAGAATATCATGTTGCTGTCCCGAATGATCACTGTGCCTCGTCAGAATATCATGTTGCTGTCCCGAATGATCACTGGGCCTCAGAATATCATGTTGCTGTCCCAAATGATCACCGTGCCTCATCAGAATATCATGTTGCTGTCCCAAATGATCACTGGGCCTCAGAATATCATGTTGCTGTCCCAAATGATCACGGTGCCTCGTCAGAATATCATGTTGCTGTCCCAAATGATCACGGTGCCTCGTCAGAATATCATGTTGCTGTCCCAAATGATCACTGTGCCTCGTCAGAATATCATGTTGCTGTGCCTAGTCAGAATATCATGTTGCTGTGCCTCGTCAGAATATCATGTTGCTGTGCCTCGTCAGAATATCATGTTGCTGTCCCTAGTCAGAATATCATGTTGCTGTCCCTCGTCAGAATATCATGTTGCTGTGCCTAGTCAGAATATCATGTTGCTGTCCCAAATGATCGCTGTGCCTCGTCAGAATATCATGTTGCTG
Source organism: Oncorhynchus clarkii lewisi (assembly GCF_045791955.1). NCBI lineage: Eukaryota > Metazoa > Chordata > Actinopteri > Salmoniformes > Salmonidae > Oncorhynchus > Oncorhynchus clarkii. The sequence goes on along the minus strand of NC_092148.1, from coordinate 161,853 downwards.
TGCCTCGTCAGAATATCATGTTGCTGTCCCTCGTCAGAATATCATGTTGCTGTGCCTCGTCAGAATATCATGTTGCTGTCCCTCGTCAGAATATCATGTTGCTGTGCCTCGTCAGAATATCATGTTGCTGTCCCTCGTCAGAATATCATGTTGCTGTCCCAAATGATCACCGTGCCTCGTCAGAATATCATGTTGCTGTCCCGAATGATCACTGGGCCTCAGAATATCATGTTGCTGTGCCTAGTCAGAATATCATGTTGCTGTGCCTCGTCAGAATATCATGTTGCTGTCCCTCGTCAGAATATCATGTTGCTGTGCCTCGTCAGAATATCATGTTGCTGTCCCTCGTCAGAATATCATGTTGCTGTCCCTCGTCAGAATATCATGTTGCTGTGCCTCGTCAGAATATCATGTTGCTGTCCCGAATGATCACTGTGCCTCGTCAGAATATCATGTTGCTGTGCCTCGTCAGAATATCATGTTGCTGTCCCTCGTCAGAATATCATGTTGCTGTCCCTCGTCAGAATATCATGTTGCTGTGCCTAGTCAGAATATCATGTTGCTGTCCCAAATGATCACTGTGCCTCGTCAGAATATCATGTTGCTGTCCCGAATGATCACTGTGCCTCATCAGAATATCATGTTGCTGTGCCTCGTCAGAATATCATGTTGCTGTCCCTCGTCAGAATATCATGTTGCTGTCCCTCGTCAGAATATCATGTTGTTGTCCCAAATGATCACTGGGCCTCAGAATATCATGTTGCTGTCCCGAATGATCACTGGGCCTCAGAATATCATGTTGCTGTCCCAAATGATCACCGTGCCTCATCAGAATATCATGTTGCTGTCCCAAATGATCACTGGGCCTCAGAATATCATGTTGCTGTCCCAAATGATCACCGTGCCTCATCAGAATATCATGTTGCTGTCCCTCGTCAGAATATCATGTTGCTGTCCCAAATGATCACGGTGCCTCATCAGAATATCATGTTGCTGTCCCAAATGATCACGGTGCCTCGTCAGAATATCATGTTGCTGTCCCAAATGATCACTGTGCCTCGTCAGAATATCATGTTGCTGTCCCAAATGATCACTGTGCCTCGTCAGAATATCATGTTGCTGTCCCTCGTCAGAATATCATGTTGCTGTGCCTAGTCAGAATATCATGTTGCTGTGCCTAGTCAGAATATCATGTTGCTGTGCCTCGTCAGAATATCATGTTGCTGTCCCAATCATCTCAACTTGCACATGATTTCCTCTCTTCCAGCCTAGTGTTTAGTTTGGTCCAGCCGGGGTTTAATATCAGCCTAGCGTTTAGTTTGGTCCAGCCGGGGATTAATATCAGCCTAGCGTTTAGTTTGGAACCGCCGGGGGGTTAGTATCAGCCTAGCATTTAGTTTGCTACAGCCGGGGGGGTTAATATCAGCCTAGCGTTTTGGTACAGCCGGGGGGTTAGTATCAGTCTAGTGTTTTGGTACAGCTGGGGGGTTAGTATCAGTCTAGCGTTTGGTACAGCGGGGGGTTAGTATCAGTCTAGCGTTTGGTACAGCCGGGGGTTAATATCAGTCTAGCGTTTAGTACAGCTGGGGGGTTAGTATCAGTCTAGCGTTTGGTTTGGTACAGCCTTGGGGGTTAGTATCAGTCTAGCGTTTAGTACAGCTGGGGGGTTAGTATCAGTCTAGCGTTTAGTTTGCTGTAGCTGGGGAGTTTTGGTTTGGTACAGCCGGGGGGTTAGTATCAGTCTAGCGTTTGGTTTGGTACAGCCGGGGGGTTAGTATCAGTCTAGCGTTTGGTTTGGTACAGCTGGGGGGTTAGTATCAGTCTAGCGTTTAGTTTGCTGTAGCCGGGGGCTTAGTATCAGCCTAGCGTTTAGTTTGCTGTAGCCGGGGGGTTAGTATCAGCCTAGCGTTTGGTTTGGTACAGCCGGGGGGTTAGTATCAGTCTAGCGTTTGGTTTGGTACAGCCGGGGGGTTAGTATCAGTCTAGCGTTTGGTTTGGTACAGCTGGGGGTCAATATCAGCCTAGTGTTTGGTACAGCCGGGGGTCAATATCAGCCTAGTGTTTGGTACAGCTGGGGGTCAATATCAGCCTAGTGTTTGGTACAGCCGGGGGGTTAGTATCAGTCTAGTGTTTAGTTTGCTGTAGCCGGGGGGTTAGTATCAGTCTAGCGTTTGGTTTGGTACAGCCGGGGGGTTAGTATCAGTCTAGCGTTTGGTTTGGTACAGCTGGGGCGTTAGTATCAGCCTAGTGTTTGCTATAGCCGGGGCGTTAGTATCAGCCTAGCGTTTGCTATAGCCGGGGCGTTAGTATCAGCCTAGCGTTTGGTTTGGTACAGCTGGGGGGTTAGTATCAGCCTAGTGTTTGGTTTGCTATAGCCGGGGCGTTAGTATCAGCCTAGCGTTTGGTTTGCTATAGCCGGGGCGTTAGTATCAGCCTAGCGTTTGGTTTGCTATAGCCGGGGGGTTAGTATCAGCCTAGTGTTTGGTTTGCTATAGCCGGGGCGTTAGTATCAGCCTAGCGTTTGGTTTGCTATAGCCGGGGCGTTAGTATCAGCCTAGCGTTTGGTATAGCCGGGGCGTTAGTATCAGCCTAGTGTTTGGTTTGGTACAGCTGGGGGGTTAGTATCAGCCTAGTGTTTGGTATAGCCGGGGCGTTAATATCAGCCTAGCGTTTGGTTTGGTACAGCTGGGGGGTTAGTATCAGCCTAGTGTTTGGTATAGCCGGGGCGTTAGTATCAGCCTAGCGTTTAGTTTGCTATAGCCGGGGCGTTAGTATCAGCCTAGTGTTTAGTTTGCTATAGCCGGGGCGTTAGTATCAGCCTAGTGTTTGCTATAGCCGGGGCGTTAGTATCAGCCTAGCGTTTGGTTTGCTATAGCCGGGGCGTTAGTATCAGCCAAGCTGTCTGTTTCCGAGGTCAGAAAGGCAATGTTTCACTTTGGAATTTAGCTCTCTTTAGTACCAGACATGAACGGTGCGAAATCACGCATCAATGTCATCATCACGGACTTACCCAAGTAAATGCCAATAGAAAACACGCTCAAACGAATGCAGCTACTGTCCTGTCATTCCAGGTTCAATGTTTGACGTGACTGAGTCAGCTGAAAAATGTCTGGCTAGCAAGCGACCAGAAGGTTATCCAGCCTGAAGGAATGAACAGGCCTTTTCCAGAGAAACTATGCTGAAATAATTAACGACTGGGTCGGGTCTGTAGCAACGTGACCCAAATCACTAACAACCAGATTTTCTCTTCCTGTGAAATAATCCAAATAACATTTCAATGAAAAGATGTTATCGTTGTTTAATATGTCGGTAACAGTCTTATAAAACGCGAGGAGTCACCCGAGGCAGTGCTGTATGGTAAATACAGTCCCAGGTAAATGGGTTGACTGGCCGAACCCCAGGTAAATGGGTTGACTGGCCCTACGCTGTTGATGGGCCGAACCCCAGGTAAATGGGTTGACTGGCCCTACGCTGTTGTGACGGGCCGAACCCCAGGTAAATGGGTTGACTGGCCCTACGCTGTTGTGACGGGCCTAACCCCAGGTAAATGGGTTGACTGGCCCTACGCTGTTGATGGGCCGAACCCCAGGTAAATGGGTTGACTGGCCCTACGCTGTTGTGATGGGCCGAACCCCGGGTAAATGGGTTGACGGGCCGAACCCCGGGTAAATGGGTTGACTGGCCCTACGCTGTTGTGACGGGCCGAACCCCATTTACCAGGGACTGTATTCACCATACAGCAATGCCTCGCGTGACTTATGGCTTCAATCAGTGTTGGGAAGAGTCCAGATCAGCAGTGTGCTGGAGTTGTCCTGTTTTATTGTGTTCCAGGTAACGCCATAGACAGATCAGCAGTGTGCTGGAGTTGTCCTGTTTTATTGTGTTCCAGGTAACGCCATAGACAGATCAGCAGTGTGCTGGAGTTGTCCTGTTTTGTGTTCCAGGTAACGCCATAGACAGATCAGCAGTGTGCTGGAGTTGTCCTGTTTTATTGTGTTCCAGGTAACGCCATAGAGAAGATCATAGAAGACCAGAAGGAGTTTGAGAAGGAGAACCAGTTCATGCAAGAGGAGGTGATGGAGCCTGCCTCCACCAGTCCAGGTCTCCTATCTGACACTTCCTGGAAACTCCCAGCCAGCAGCCACATCCTGATGCGGGCCAGCCAGGTGTCCCAGGAGCTGGACAGAGGGAACCAGAGCTACCTCCGTCTGTCTCTAGGGACCTTCTTCCAGCAGCGCTCTGAGGCCCTGGGCTGTCTAGGGGAGGACCGGGAGGACGATACAGTCAAACGGGTATGGGACTTGTTCAGTGTCCTGTTGACGCCGCTCTGCAGGCCGCCGCTCTGCAGGCCCCCGCTCTGCAGGCCGCCGCTCTGCAGGCCCCCGCTCTGCAGGCCCCCGCTCTGCAGGCCGCCGCTCTGCAGGCCGCCGCTCTGCAGGCCGCCGCTCTGCAGGCCGCCGCTCTGCAGGCCGCCGCTCTGCAGGCCCCCGCTCTGCAGGCCCCCGCTCTGCAGGCCGCTGCTCTACTCTTTCACTATTCACGTAGTCTCTTAGGGTTGGTGTCCTTTTAGTTCAGGAACACAAGGCTTCGTCTCAGTCCGGGAAACCTGCCCGCGGTGCGTAGGGGATAGAAGGGAAGCCATGTTTGAGACTACCACTGAGGGTTTAAGCCTGTGATTTTTTTTCCCCATCACCCTTCTGACTTGACCAGTTTGTTGTTGTATCTTCTCTCCAGCCGTCGTTTGGTTACGTCATCACCTCTCCAGAGAAGAGGGAACCGTTTCCTCTGATTCAACCATCAGACTTCCTCTCTCAGGACAGCTCGGTCCACAACGACACCCTCACACACACTGACCACGACCGCACCATGAACACGGGTACGTACCGTCTGGACGTCCCAGACACTTATTCCTGATTCCCACTGTGAGGCCGGCCAGGCCAGGCAGTAAGACACTTATTCCTGATTCCCACTGTGAGGTCGGCCAGGCCAGCCGGTAAGACACTTATTCCTGATTCCCACTGCGAGGCCGGCCAGGCCAGGCAGTAAGACACTTATTCCTGATTCCCACTGCGAGGCCGGCCAGGCCAGGCAGTAAGACACTTATTCCTGATTCCCACTGAGGCTGGCCAGCCGGTAAGACACTTATTCCTGATTCCCACTGTTAGGCCGGCCAGGCCAGCCAGTAAGACACTTATTCCTGATTCCCACTGTGAGGCCGGCCAGCCAGTAAGACACTTATTCCTGATTCCCACTGTGAGGCCGGCCAGGCCAGCCAGTAAGACACTTATTCCTGATTCCCACTGTGAGGCCGGCCAGGCCAGCCAGTAAGACACTTATTCCTGATTCCCACTGTGAGGCCGGCCAGGCCAGCCAGTAAGACACTTATTCCTGATTCCCACTGTGAGGCCGGCCAGGCCAGCCAGTAAGACACTTATTCCTGATTCCCATTGTGAGGCCGGCCAGGCCAGCCAGTAAGACACTTATTCCTGATTCCCACTGTGAGGCCGGCCAGGCCAGCCAGTAAGACACTTATTCCTGATTCCCACTGTGAGGCCGGCCAGGCCAGCCAGTAAGACACTTATTCCTGATTCCCACTGTGAGGCCGGCCAGGCCAGGCAGTAAGACACTTATTCCTGATTCCCGCTGTGAGGCCGGCCAGGCCAGCCGGTAAGACACTTATTCCTGGTTCCCACTGTGAGGCCAGGCAGTAAGACACTTTTTCCTGGTTCCCACTGCGAGGCCAGGCAGTAAGACACTTTTTCCTGGTTCCCACTGCGAGGCCAGGCAGTAAGACACTTTTTCCTGGTTCCCACTGCGAGGCCAGGCAGTAAGACACTTATTCCTGATTCCCACTGTGAGGCCGTCCAGTACATTCTGACTTGGTTTGGCATAATTTTTCTTACTTGATCACTGTCATCTTTATTCCTCATTTTAAACTCATCAGTCATAATCAGAGTATCACGCATGGTGACTGATACTTCCAATGTGTTGTTTTTGTAGAGGACTTGGACAAGACTGTGGAGGCAGATCCAGACAGGGTATCACCTACAGGAGATGACGAGCCAGAGCCTTGTGAATCAGCCTCTTCCCCCCTCCCTCAGGCCCTGCTCTCCCCCAGCCAGACCCTTCCCTCAGCCTCCCCCCTCCCTGAGGCCCTGCTCTCCCCCAGCCAGACCCTTCCCCCAGCCTCCCCCGGCAGCCTGGGCCCCAGCCCCGGCACAGACCAATCTAACCTCATGTTGTCTATCAGCACCATTGCCTCGGCCATCGCAGATGCCTCCATCTCCTCCGAGCCCTCCCAGCTGGCTGCCATGATCATGGAGCTGTCAAAGAGGAGTAGGGTACAGAGGCAACACCAGAAAGGTGTGTCGAGTACCCCATATTCATACTACATCTGACATGTTACTCTTTACTTCTGTGTGTCTGTTGTGTTTATTGGAAGGTGATGTATGCACCACTTCACCAGGTCATGAATAATGTAAAGGAGATTTGATTCTGTTTCCCAGCCTCTGTCCTGGAAGAGCAAACACCCAGCCCTAATCAGGTTCAACTGGACCAGCCCAGCCCTAACCAGGTTCAACTGGACCAGAGAATCCTACTGGAGACTCTACAGAGGAGCCAGTGTGCCGGGGACCTGCTGGAGACTCTACAGAGGAGCCAGTGTGCCGGGGACCTGCTGGAGACTCTACAGAGGAGCCAGTGTGCCGGGGACCTGCTGGAGACTCTACAGAGGAGCCAGTGTGTCAGGGACCTGAGTGCCTTCGACATTGAAAAGTACCTGAAGCAGACCGAGGTATCCACCAGCAGCGACAGCGACCAGTCAGGCTCCTCCCACTACACTTTTGACTTCCTCGGCTGGGCCGACAGCCTCAACTCCTCCCACAGGAAGTCCCAGGCTGCATCACTTGTTGTTACTGTGGAGAACGAGAGCTCGGGTTATCAACACCAGGCTACCGAATACCAGGCTAGCACCAAGGGAGATATCTCCTCTGGCGTAGAGGCTAAGGCAGGTTTGACACAAGGTTACCCTGCTGCTATGACCCGTCCAGTCTCTGCTGGGCTACATCCAGGTTCTGGTCAGAGTGGAGTAGGCCCAGCTAACAAGACGGAGGCGAGGAGGAGTTCCATCCCCCGTCCCAGGGCCAGTTCCATCCCTACAGCCTCTGGTAAACCAGGGAGGAAGTCTGTGGGCTCTGGTCAGTTCTCCTCAGGGCCGCTGTCCCTCAGAGACATCACATCCCCCTCCCAGAGAACCAGGAGGAGCACAGTGAAGACCCACGCTACAGGGAGCAGTACAACACAGCAGGAGAAACCCAGTGGCCTGGAGAAGAGTGTTGGAGAAGCTCCTCCCAACACTGTGGCCAAACATGTTGGTTTTACTTCCTCGTGTCACAGCCCCCAGCCTGCTGCTGCACACAGGACGTACGGTCAGTCTCTGGTCCAGTCAACAACCTTATTCAGCTCTTCAACTCATTTAAGAGAGGAATTAACATGTTTGTTAAGCTTAGCTTAGTTTCGATCCCATTCTTTTCCTGGTCCTTCCGGCCAGATTGGGACATCTGGTTTTTCAATGTTGATTATAGTTTATTTGAGGTGATTTCCTGGTCTTGTGTTCTGCAGATAATGATAAAGGAGGATTTAGTTAATTGGCTAAGGAGTGTATTAATGTCCTGGTCAGGTGATGTTCTCTGGTTAGATTGTATTAATGTCCTGGTCAGGTGTTGTTCTCTGGTTAGATTGTATTAATGTCCTGGTCAGGTGTTGTTCTCTGGTTAGATTGTATTAATGTCCTGGTCAGGTGATGTTCTCTGGTTAGATTGTATTAATGTCCTGGTCAGGTGTTGTTCTCTGGTTAGATTGTATTAATGTCCTGGTCAGGTGATGTTCTCTGGTTAGATTGTATTAATGTCCTGGTCAGGTGGTGTTCTCTGGTTAGATTGTATTAATGTCCTGGTCAGGTGTTGTTCTCTGGTTAGATTGTATTAATGTCCTGGTCAGGTGTTGTTCTCTGGTTAGATTGTATTAATGTCCTGGTCAGGTGGTGTTCTCTGGTTAGATTGTATTAATGTCCTGGTCAGGTGTTGTTCTCTGGTTAGATTGTATTAATGTCCTGGTCAGGTGATGTTCTCTGGTTAGATTGTATTAATGTCCTGGTCAGGTGTTGTTCTCTGGTTAGATTGTATTAATGTCCTGGTCAGGTGTTGTTCTCTGGTTAGATTGTATTAATGTCCTGGTCAGGTGTTGTTCTCTGGTTAGATTGTATTAATGTCTTGATCAGGTGATGATAGTAATTCGTTGTTCTCTGTAGATGTGTCTCCAGGTACTCCTGTGCATCATGCCGGAGGACCAGAGCAGAGCCAGTGCACCTTCAGACCCTCCACCTCTCCTCTCACCCACTCCTCCCCCTCACAGACCTCCTTCCCCAGCCAAGAAGGGTACACGGCTGCTTCAAATCAATCAATTATTAAATCAATCCGATGTGTCAGGTTGTTGCCCTCTACTGTGTAACTCTACTTCCTAAATCTTCTATTTCTCTCTGGTTTCTGGTGCCTCGACAGGACTGTGTCGCCCCCCTCCCCCAGTGTAGGGGACAGGAGACGTCCCAGTGATCTCACTCCTCCCCAGTCTGAGTGGAGCTGTTCCAGTCCCAGCCTCAGCAGACTGACATACATCTCTCTGAATGACAGCACGGCTCTCAACACAACCGGCGTCCCAACTCCTGACAGACACAAGGTATAGTAGGCAGGGACTGGACCTCGTACGGGCTTCTTTCAAATACTCCTTTCCATGTCTCAGTGAGATTCCATCAGGCAGTTTACAAATGACCAAGAGATCAATCACACGTCGTCTGACCGAGGGCCGGAAGTGATCAGGAAGTGATCAGGACGGCTCCTGAAGCTCACCTCAGTATGACTTTAATTCCTGTCTTCCTGCTTAACAGTTCAGTTAAAACCGTGAGGTCAATGGAGTCCATAGTGTTCGGTACTTAGCAAAATGAAAATGTGTTTTCTACTTCTGTCTCCGGTGGTAGCTAACGTGACACGGCTAGCCATCCCGACCGGGATAACCCATGCCGTGAGGCTTAAGCTAACTTGGCTAGCCCGCTAGAACGCTACATCTGCCAATGCGCAGTTCCCTTTGGCTAGCCTGCTGGAAAGCTTCATCTGCCAACGCGCAGTTTCCCTTGGCTAGCCCGCTGGAAAGCTTCATCTGCCAACGCGCAGTTTCCCTTGGCTAGCTTTCCATACCTGGAGAGGTGGAATCGCTACCGTTTCTCTTGTTGAAAGACAGGGGAAAGCACACACTTTCTCTGCATAGCTTTGTGCTAGCCAACTAGACTAACGCTAGCTAGCTTATGGCTACAACTGGGATAGTAATGTGGGGCGGCAGGGTAGCCTAGTGGTTAGAGCGTTGGACTAGTAACCGGAAGGTTGCCATTTCAAATCCCCAAGCTGACAAATCTGTCGTTCTGCCCCTGAACAGGCAGTTAACCCACTGTTCCTAGGCCGTCATTGTTCTTAACTGACTTGCCTAGGCAAGTCCACGCTGCAAAGCTAGCCACTCCAACCACAGAGACTGTTATCCCTGCAAAGGGAACATCAAGAGGCACCTCTGTGCTCCTAAAACCCTGCCTGGCGTGCAGCGGCTCATTTCCATGCGCAGGTAAAATGGGAGTTCACTCAACCCCGAAGTGCCCTCCGTACCACAGCTCATCCCCCGACTCTCGTTCAAGTAGCCGAGGTAGGAGGACACATTTCCAGTCGCCACCAAGCACTGTCCCCAAACCGTGTGTTAACACTGCCCATATCAACAACAAGTATCTGTTGCATCCAAGTGTCTTGGATCCCAGAAGGCACTCTGGCTCCACTAACAGACCAGTGTCTTGGAGGACTCAGTGAAAATACAACATGTCACATGTGAGGGAACAGGACTCATCCTCTACCCTGATACTCTCCTCTCTAGCCTCAGTGAGGGAACAGGACTCATCCTCTACCCTGATACTCTCCTCTCTAGCCACAGTGAGGGAACAGGACTCATCCCTCATCCTCTACCCTGATACTCTCCTCTCTAGCCTCAGTGAGGACTCATCCCTCATCCTCTACCCTGATACTCCTCTCTAGCCACAGTGAGGGAACAGGACTCATCCTCTACCCTGATACTCTCCTCTCTAGCCTCAGTGAGGGAACAGGACTCATCCTCTACCCTGATACTCTCCTCTCTAGCCACAGTGAGGGAACAGGACTCATCCCTCATCCTCTACCCTGATACTCTCCTCTCTAGCCTCAGTGAGGGAACAGGACTCATCCTCTACCCTGATACTCTCCTCTCTAGCCTCAGTGAGGGAACAGGACTCATCCCTCATCCTCTACCCTGATACTCTCCTCTCTAGCCTCAGTGAGGGAACAGGACTCATCCTCTACCCCGATACTCTCCTCTCTATCCACAGTGAGGGAACAGGACTCATCCTCTACCCTGATACTCTCCTCTCTAGCCTCAGTGAGGGAACAGGACTCATCCTCTACCCTGATACTCTCCTCTCTAGCCTCAGTGAGGGAACAGGACTCCCTCTACCCTGATACTCTCCTCTCTAGCCTCAGTGAGGGAACAGGACTCATCCCTCATCCTCTACCCTGATACTCTCCTCTCTAGCCTCAGTGAGGGAACAGGACTCATCTACCCTGATACTCTCCTCTATCCACAGTGAGGGAACAGGACTCATCCTCTACCCTGATACTCTCCTCTCTAGCCTTAGTGAGGGAACAGGACTCATCCTCTACCCTGATACTCTCCTCTAGCCACAGTGAGGGAACAGGACTCATCCTCTACCCCGATACTCTCCTCTCTATCCACAGTGAGGGAACAGGACTCATCCTCTACCCTGATACTCTCCTCTCTAGCCTCAGTGAGGGAACAGGACTCATCCCTCATCCTCTACCCTGATACTCTCCTCTCTAGCCTCAGTGAGGGAACAGGACTCATCCTCTACACTGGTACTCTCCTCTATCCACAGTGAGGGAACAGGACTCATCCCTCATCCTCTACCCTGATACTCTCCTTTCTAGCTTCAGTGAGGGAACAGGACTCATCCTCTACCCTGATACTCTCCTCTAGCCTCAGTGAGGGAACAGGACTCATCCTCTACCCTGATACTCTCCTCTCTAGCCACAGTGAGGGAACAGGACTCATCCTCTACCCTGATACTCTCCTCTCTAGCCTCAGTGAGGGAACAGGACTCATCCCTCATCCTCTACCCTGATACTCTCCTCTCTAGCCTCAGTGAGGGAACAGGACTCATCCTCTACACTGGTACTCTCCTCTATCCACAGTGAGGGAACAGGACTCATCCCTCATCCTCTACCCTGATACTCTCCTTTCTAGCTTCAGTGAGGGAACAGGACTCATCTACCCTGATACTCTCCTCTATCCACAGTGAGGGAACAGGACTCATCCTCTACCCTGATACTCTCCTCTCTAGCCTTAGTGAGGGAACAGGACTCATCCTCTACCCTGATACTCTCCTCTAGCCACAGTGAGGGAACAGGACTCATCCTCTACCCCGATACTCTCCTCTCTATCCACAGTGAGGGAACAGGACTCATCCTCTACCCTGATACTCTCCTCTCTAGCCTCAGTGAGGGAACAGGACTCATCCTCTACCCTGATACTCTCCTCTCTAGCCTCAGTGAGGGAACAGGACTCATCCTCTACACTGGTACTCTCCTCTATCCACAGTGAGGGAACAGGACTCATCCCTCATCCTCTACCCTGATACTCTCCTCTCTAGCCACAGTGAGGGAACAGGACTCATCCTCTACCCTGATACTCTCCTCTCTATCCACAGTGAGGGAACAGGACTCATCCCTCATCCTCTACCCTGATACTCTCCTTTCTAGCTTCAGTGAGGGAACAGGACTCATCCTCTACCCTGATACTCTCCTCTAGCCTCTTTGAGGGAACAGGACTCATCCTCTACCCTGATACTCTCCTCTCTAGCCTCAGTGAGGGAACAGGACTCATGCTCTACCCTGATACTCTCCTCTATCCACAGTGAAGGAACAGGACTCATCCCTCATTCTCTACACTGATACTCTCCTCTCTAGCCTCAGTGAGGGAACAGGACTCATCCTCTACCCTGATACTCTCCTCTATCCACAGTGAGGGAACAGGACTCATCCTCTACACTGGTACTCTCCTCTATCCACAGTGAAGGAACAGGACTCATCCCTCATTCTCTACACTGATACTCTCCTCTCTAGCTACAGTGAGGGAACAGGACTCATCCTCTACCCTGATACTCTCATCTCTAGCCTCAGTGAGGGAGCAGGGCTCATTCGTCTTCCTGGTAGGCCCTGATTGGCCAATACAAGCTGTGCTTCACGACCAGCCCTGGTAGATTCCGTCGCACAAGGATCTTCTGAGCCAAGTGAACGGGGAGATTCTTCACCCTCACCCAGAAACCCTGGGTGTGGCCCGTGAGAGGTTGAATCTTAATGCGACTGGCCTGCCACTTGTCGTCATTGAGACTATCCAGAGTGCCTGGGCCCCTTCTACACGCTCACTGTATGACAACAAGTGGTGTGTTTTTGGGTCACACCACTTCTCAAAAACAGAAATCTTACCCATGCTCTGTTGTCCGTGGCTCTATGCTTCCTCCACTGTTAACCTCTCTGGGATATGTGTGACGCTAGCGTCCCGCCTGGCCTAAAGCCAGGGAAAATAAAGAGCGCCAAATTCAAATAAATTACTATAAAAATCAAACATTCATGAAATCACACATGTAAGATGGCAAATTAAAGATACACTTGTGAATCCAGCCAACATGTCAGATTTCAAAAAGGCTTTTCGGCGAAAGCAAACGATGCTATTATCTGAGGATAGCACCTCCGTAAACAGAGAGAAAAGCATATTTCACATCACAAATGGTCCTTTTGTTCGATTTAATTCCCTCTATATATACAGTGCCTTGCGAAAGTATTCGGCCCCCTTGAACTTTGCGACCTTTTGCCACATTTCAGGCTTCAAACATAAAGATATAGAACTGTATTTTTTTGTGAAAAATCAACAACAAGTGGGACACAATCATGAAGTGGAACGACATTTATTGGATATTTCAAACTTTTTTAACAAATCAAAAACTGAAAAATTGGGCGTGCAAAATTATTCAGCCCCCTTAAGTTAATACTTTGTAGCGCCACCTTTTGCTGCGATTACAGCTGTAAGTCGCTTGGGGTATGTCTCTATCAGTTTTGCACATCGAGAGACTGAATTTTTTTCCCATTCCTCCTTGCAAAACAGCTCAAGCTCAGTGAGGTTGGATGGAGAGCATTTGTGAACAGCAGTTTTCAGTTCTTTCCACAGATTCTCGATTGGATTCAGGTCTGGACTTTGACTTGGCCATTCTAACACCTGGATATGTTTATTTTTGAACCATTCCATTGTAGGTTTTGCTTTATGTTTTGGATCATTGTCTTGTTGGAAGACAAATCTCCGTCCCAGTCTCAGGTCTTTTGCAGACTCCATCAGGTTTCCTTCCAGAATGGTCCTGTATTTGGCTCCATCCATCTTCCCATCAATTTGAACCATCTTCCCTGTCCCTGCTGAAGAAAAGCAGGCCCAAACCATGATGCTGCCACCACCATGTGTGACAGTGGGGATGGTGTGTTCAGCTGTGTTGCTTTTACGCCAAACATAACGTTTTGCATTGTAGCCAAAAAGTTCAGTTTTGGTTTCATCTGACCAGAGCACCTTCTTCCACATGTTTGGTGTGTCTCCCAGGTGGCTTAAACAACACTTTTTATGGATATCTTTAAGAAATGGCTTTCTTCTTGCCACTCTTCCATAAAGGCCAGATTTGTGCAATATATGACTGATTGTTGTCCTATGGACAGAGTCTCCCACCTCAGCTGTAGATCTCTGCAGTTCATCCAGAGTCATCATGGGCCTCTTGGCTGCATCCCTGATCAGTCTTCTCCTTGTATGAGCTGAACGTTTAGAGGGACGGCCAGGTCTTGGTAGATTTGCAGTGGTCTGATACTCCTTCATTTCAATATTATCGCTTGCACCGTGCTCCTTGGGATGTTTAAAGCTTGGGAAATCTTTTTGTATCCAAATCCGGCTTTAAACATCTTCACAACAGTATCTCGGACCTGCCTGGTGTGTTCCTTGTTCTTCATGATGCTCTCTGCGCTTTTAACGGACCTCTGAGACTATCACAGTGCAGGTGCATTTATACGGAGACTTGATTACACACAGGTGGATTGTATTTATCATCATTAGTCATTTAGGTCAACATTGGATCATTCAGAGATCCTCACTGAACTTCTGGAGAGAGTTTGCTGCACTGAAAGTAAAGGGGCTGAATAATTTTGCACGCCCAATTTTTCAGTTTTTGATTTGTTAAAAAAGTTTGAAATATCCAATAAATGTTGTTCCACTTCATGATTGTGTCCCACTTGTTGTTGATTCTTCACAAAAAAATACAGTTTTATGTCTTTATGTTTGAAGCCTGAAATGTGGCAAAAGGTCGCAAAGTTCAAGGGGGCCGAATACTTTCGCAAGGCACTGTATATATATATATCCAAAATGTCCATTTATTTGGCGCGTTTGATGCAGAAAAACACTGGTTCCAACTTGCTCAACGTGACTTCAAAATATCTTAATTTACCTTTAAACTTTGCCAAAACATTTCAAACTACTTTTGTAATACAACTTTAGGTATTTTTTTATACGTATATAATCGCTAAAATTGAAGGCAGGATAATCTGTGTTCAATACAGGAGGAAAACAAACTGTAGCTAGCGTTCTGGTCACGCGTCTCTAACAGTACACTACAAGTGACCCTCGTTCTGAACAGGGCTACTTCTTCATTACACAAAGGAAAAACCTCAACCAATTTCTAAAGACTGTTGACATCCAGTGGAAGTGAAGCGGTCAGTCAAGCAGTGAATTTCAAACACAGATTCAACCACAAAGACCAGGGAGGTTTTTCAATGCCTCGTAAAGAAGGGCACCTGTTGGTAGATGGGTCAAAATAAAAAAATCTGACTTTGAATAACCCTTTGAGCATGGTGAAGTTATTAATTACACTTTGGATGGTGTATCAATACACCCAGTCACTAAAAGGATACAGGCGTCCTTCTTAACTCAGTTGCCGGAGAGGAAGGAAACCCCTCAGTGATTTCAATGGTGACTTCAAAACAGTTAGTTTAATTGCTGTGATAGGAGAACTGAGGATGGATCAACGTTGTAGTTAGTCCACAATACTAACCTAATTCACATAGTGAAAAGGTCTGTATAGAATACAAACATTCCAAAACATGCATCCTGTTTGCAACAAGGCACTAAAGTTAAACTGCAAAACAAATGTGGCAAAGCAATTCACTTTTTGTCCTGTTTGGTTCAAATCCAATACAACACAACACTGAGTACCACTCTTCATATTTTCAAGCATTGTGGTGACTGCATCATGTTATGGGTATACTTGTCATCGTTGAGGAGTTTTTTTTTTAGGATAAAAAGAAACAGAATGGAGCTAATCACTGGCAAAATCCTAGAGGAAACCCTGGTTCAGTCTGCTTTCCACCAGACACTTGGATTCACCTTTCAGCAGGACAATAACCTAAAACACAAGGCCAAATCTACCCTGGAATTGCTTACCAAGAAGACCAGTGAATGTTTCTGAGTGGCCAAGTTTACACTTTTGACCTAATTCTGCTTAAAAATCTATGGCAAGACCTGAAAATGGTTGTCTGGCAATGATCAGCAACCCATTTGACAGAACATGAAGAAGAATGGGCCAATGTTGCACAATCCAGGTGTGGAACGCTCTTAGATTTACCCAGAAAGACTCACAGCAGTAATCACTGTCAACATGTATTGACTCAGGGGGTTGAAGACTTGTCTAGGCAACATTATATTAGTGATTCATTTTTACAGAAATGTTTTACAAATGTTCACATTTTTCTTCCGCTTTGTCATTTTCCAAAGTATTTTGTGGAAAAAGTCAAAGGGATGTGAATATTTTCTGACGGCGCTGAATCTCTCATCAGAGAACCGAGGTGAAGTAACCTTGAGTTTTGGGTGCTTGTCTTGCTTGTTGTTGCACAATGTTAAGTTGAATGACGCTCATCTGCCTGGAAATACTCAGCTATGTCATGTCGTGGAGTTACCACATGAAGGAATAACCAACTGACTGCGTGATATCTCTCTCCCTTCCCCAGAGTCATGGCACCATGTCTCTGAGCACCACTATCATCAGGGCCAGTCCCACCCCGCCAGTAGAAGGGGCTGATACCCAGAGTCCTACAGGTCAGGAGCTACCTCCTCACCGCTCTACAGACGTCCTCTGTCCTCCTAGACAGTCCAAGAGCCCAGAGTCTCTTCACCACTCGAACGGTCCTCGTAGTGGCTCGGTAGACCTGCGGAGTGGTTCAGGTCTGGGCTTCACACGCAGCCAGAGTGAGTGTAACTATCACTGTGGGAACAATAGAGACTACAACCAGCAGAAACGCCACTCCGAACCCAACTCACACCTTCTCACCAAGTTGGATTCTGGCTACTCCAGCAACCTGAACATCCAGCAGCCCAGCGGTATGGGGGGCCAAGGGAACCAGCAGTGGTCTGGAGTCTCAGCCCAGGGGAGTGAGGTCTATCCTGGGGCCAGGACGGTCTTCGGCTTGCCTTCCTCCGAGGACCTGTGCTACATGCCCATCTCCAGCTTCAAGCCCCAGGGCTCCATGGTGGACCTGCCTCCAGGGGTCCCTAGCCTCCTGACGGGGCGCTCCCTCTTCAGTTCCCAGCTGGCACAGCAGAACCTGGGCTCAGATGGAGCTCTTCACCCTGGTCTCCCTCTGCCTGCTCCCTACCACCACATGGCAGCAGCAGGGAACGGCCTGTATGGTCATGCTATGTCCTCACGGTTAGGACCCAACGTTGACCCCTCAGTCAGACACCTCCACAGCTCTGGGGGTCTGGGTGTCTCTGGGCCAGGTGGACCAGGAGGTCCCGGGGGTCTGTACCACTGCTCTAACCCCCACCTCAAACCCTTGGACCCAGGACTGATGGAGGGGAACCCCTACAACCAGCACTGTGTAGCCTCGTGGGCTGACGGCAGCCTTCATGAACCCACAGGTAAGTCTTCAATCAGTTCTGGAATGTTCTCTTGAATCACTCGCGATAAGAGGGTGTGTTGCAGTAGGAAGAGTTCAAAACGGTTCATCTCACTCGAGTGATTTTTAAATACATGTAATTTTGTAAGCTTTCAGATAACCCTGGACCCCTCTCTCCCTCTCCAATCCTCCAGCCCAGGTCGTGATCCCTGAGGAGCTGAGGTTCCCCCATGCCTGCTGTGTGGGCATCTCCTCTCAGACCTCACTGGGCATCTTCAACCCCTCCGAGCGCTGGCAGCAGGTCTCCATCACCGTCACCAGTCTGGCCATCAACGGAGAGAAGGTGTCATTTTGTTTCTAAGAAATTTGTAAAGAGGACAATGATTTAGAGAGAATTGTATGGTCTGAAATAGTGTCAACATGTGTAAATGTAAAAAAAAAAAAAATATGCTAGAGAATATTTTAAGCAAATTGAGAGCCAATAAATTGTCCCAGAAATATAACCACTCCGAAGAACTAGGAACTGCTGTCGAACCATAATGACCATTTCCTGTCCCACCCAGGTTGATTCATTCCCGTACCAGTGGCTGATGGTGAAGAACTAGGAACTGCTGTCGAACCATAATGACCATTTCCTGTCCCACCCAGGTTGATTCATTCCCGTACCAGTGGCTGATAGTGAAGAACTAGGAACTGCTGTCGAACCATAATGACCATTTCCTGTCCCACCCAGGTTGATTCATTCCCGTACCAGTGGCTGATAGTGAAGAACAAGACCATCATTGGCCCTAAGAGCACGGAGGAGCAGAAGGTGTTGTTCATCCCACCTCAGGCCGGGGTGTACCAAGCTGTCCTCAGTGTCTCCTCCTGGCCTGCCTCCGCTGAGGCCCAGGCTGTCGCCCGCGCCGAGGTGTTCGCCAAGAGGGTGGTCCTCGTCGCCATGGCAGAGAACCCTGCTCTGGAGGTAAGGGGGGTGTGGCTGATCAGTTTTTGGCTTGAATCCCAAGTGAGGAGTCCCAAGATCAACTATTGTCGATCGTTAGTTAGCTTTGAGTCCATGTCAGGACAGGAAGGACACCTACTACGTGGGCATACTTCCTGTTTGGTTTGTTTTACTTCTTATATTTCAGTGTTTTGAAATAACAGTAGTGTAAAACCTCAAGGTCTCTGTTCTAGTTGGTTGATATCAGTTATGTTGTTTCTCCACTATAACAGATAACACACTGTGTTCTAGTTGGTTGATATCAGTTATGTTGTTTCTCCACTGTAACAGATAACACACTGTGTTCTGGGTGGTTGATATCAGTTATGTTGTTTCTCCACTATAACAGATAACACACTGTGTTCTAGTTGGTTGATATCAGTTATGTTGTTTCTCCACTGTAACAGATAACACACTGTGTTCTAGTTGGTTGATATCAGTTATGTTGTTTCTCCACTGTAACAGATAACACACTGTGTTCTAGTTGGTTGATATCAGTTATGTTGTTTCTCCACTGTAACAGATAACACACTGTGTTCTGGGTGGTTCATATCAGTTATGTTGTTTCTCCACTATAACAGATAACACACTGTGTTCTAGTTGGTTGATATCAGTTATGTTGTTTCTCCACTGTAACAGATAACACACTGTGTTCTAGTTGGTTGATATCAGTTATGTTGTTTCTCCACTGTAACAGATAACACACTGTGTTCTAGTTGGTTGATATCAGTTATTTTGTTTCTCCACTGTAACAGATAACACACTGTGTTCTAGTTGGTTGATATCAGTTATTTTGTTTCTCCACTGTAACAGATAACACACTGTGTTCTGGGTGGTTTCTCCACTATAACAGATAACACACTGTGTTCTAGTTGGTTGATATCAGTTATGTTGTTTCTCCACTGTAACAGATAACACACTGTGTTCTAGTTGGTTCATATCAGTTATGTTGTTTCTCCACTATAACAGATAACACACTGTGTTCTAGTTGGTTGATATCAGTTATTTTGTTTCTCCACTGTAACAGATAACACACTGTGTTCTAGTTGGTTGATATCAGTTATTTTGTTTCTCCACTGTAACAGATAACACACTGTGTTCTCGGTGGTTTCTCCACTATAACACACTGTGTTCTGGGTGGTTTCTCCACTGTAACACACTGTGTTCTGGGTGGTTTCTCCACTATAACACATTGTGTTCTGGGTGGTTTCTCCACTGTAACACACTGTGCTCTGGGTGGTTTCTCCACTGTAACACACTGTGTTCTGGGTGGTTTCTCCACTGTAACACACTGTGTTCTGGGTGGTTTCTCCACTATAACCGATAACACACTGTGTTCTGGGTGGTTTCTCCACTGTAACACACTGTGCTCTGGGTGGTTTCTCCACTGTAACACACTGTGTTCTGGGTGGTTTCTACACTGTAACACACTGTGTTCTGGGTGGTTTCTCCACTGTAACACACTGTGTTCTGGGTGGTTTCTCCACTGTAACACACTGTGTTCTGGGTGGTTTCTCCACTGTAACACACTGTGTTCTGGGTGGTTTCTCCACTGTAACACACTGTGTTCTGGGTGGTTTCTCCACTGTAACACACTGTGTTCTGGGTGGTTTCTCCACTATAACACACTGTGTTCTGGGCGGTTTCTCCACTATAACACACTGTGTTCTGGGCGGTTTCTCCACTATAACACACTGTGTTCTGGGCGGTTTCTCCACTATAACACACTGTGTTCTGGGTGGTTTCTCCACTATAACACACTGTGTTCTGGGCGGTTTCTCCACTATAACACACTGTGTTCTGGGCGGTTTCTCCACTATAACACACTGTGTTCTGGGCGGTTTCTCCACTATAACACACTGTGTTCTGGGTGGTTTCTCCACTATAACACACTGTGCTCTGGGTGGTTTCTCCACTATAACACACTGTGCTCTGGGCGGTTTCTCCACTGTAACACACTGTGTTCTGGGTTGTTTCTCCACTGTAACAGATAACACATACTGTTCTGGGTGGTTTCTCCACTATAACACACTGTGCTCTGGGTGGTTTCTCCACTATAACACACTGTGTTCTGGGTGGTTTCTCCACTATAACACACTGTGTTCCGGGCGGTTTCTCCACTGTAACACACTGTGTTCCGGGCGGTTTCTCCACTGTAACACACTGTGTTCCGGGTGGTTTCTCCACTGTAACACACTGTGTTCTGGGCGGTTTCTCCACTGTAACACACTGTGTTCTGGGTGGTTTCTCCACTGTAACACACTGTGTTCTGGGTGGTTTCTCCACTGTAACACACTGTGTTCTGGGTGGTTTCTCCACTGTAACACACTGTGTTCTGGGTGGTTTCTCCACTGTAACACACTGTGTTCTGGGCGGTTTCTCCACTGTAACACACTGTGTTCTGGGTGGTTTCTCCACTGTAACACACTGTGTTCTGGGTGGTTTCTCCACTGTAACACACTGTGTTCTGGGTGGTTTCTCCACTGTAACACACTGTGTTCTGGGCGGTTTCTCCACTGTAACACACTGTGTTCTGGGTGGTTTCTCCACTGTAACACACTGTGTTCCGGGTGGTTTCTCCACTGTAACACACTGTGTTCTGGGTGGTTTCTCCACTGTAACACACTGTGTTCCGGGTGGTTTCTCCACTGTAACACACTGTGTTCCGGGTGGTTTCTCCACTGTAACACACTGTGTTCCGGGTGGTTTCTCCACTGTAACACACTGTGTTCTGGGTGGTTTCTCCACTATAACAGATAACACACTGTGTTCCGGGTGGTTTCTCCACTGTAACACACTGTGTTCTGGGTGGTTTCTCCACTGTAACACACTGTGTTCTGGGTGGTTTCTCCACTGTAACGCACTGTGTTCTGGGTGGTTTCTCCTCTCCAGGTGGATGTAGGGAAGTGTGGCAGTCTGGACTTCGGAGACCTGGCAGGTGGCAGTGCCAAAGCTCTCCCTCTGAAGCTGCTGAACAGGACTCAGGCCACCGTACCTATTAGACTGGTTATCAGTGCTGTAAGACAATACAATGCACTACATTACCATACAATACAATGCACTACATTACCATACAATACAATGCACTACATTACCATACAATACAATGCACTACATTACCATACAATACAATGCACTACATTACCATACAATACAATGCTATGCAGTACATTACCATACAATACAATGCACTACATTACCATACAATACAATGCACTACATTACCATACAATACAATGCACTACATTACCATACAATACAATGCACTACATTACCATACAATACAATGCTATGCAGTACATTACCATACAATACAATGCACTACATTACCATACAATGCTATGCAGTACATTACCATACAATACAATGCAGTACATTACCATACAATACAATACACTACATTACCATACAATACAATGCTATGCAGTACATTACCATACAATACAATACACTACATTACCATACAATACACTACATTACCATACAATACAATGCTATGCGCTACATTACCATGCAATACAGTGCAGTACGTTGCTGTGCGGTACAGTACGTTGCTGTGCGGTACAGTACGATGCTGTGCGGTGCAGTACGATGCTGTGCAGTACGATGCTGTGCAATGCAGTGCTGTACGATGCTGTGCAATGCAGTACGATGCAGTGCAGTACGATGCAGTGCAGTGCAGTACGATGCAGTGCAGTACGATGCAGTGCAGTACGATGCAGTGCAGTGCAGTGCGATGCAGTGCAGTGCAGTGCAGTGCAGTACGATGCAGTGCAGTGCAGTGCAGTACGATGCTATGCAGTACAATGGAATGCAGTACAGCTTCGGGACAATAACTAATGTTTTGTGGGTCAGTACTCTTCTGTCTGGGTTGTGCAGAACTTTGTCCTGCTGCCCTCAATTTCAACAACCATGGCCCTCGATGTCCCCTTGTGTGGCCGGCCGTAATGCTACCTAAATGTACATTCCTTGCAGCCAAAGTGTCCGTTGTGCCCTTTGGGTTAGTATAATAATTAGAATTCCCTTCTCCCCGCTGCCAATCGCCGTGCTTCAAAGCACCTCACTCACATGGCTCTGTCAGTTATCTCAATTCTTATTAGTCAATGTTCGTCATGTGATCAGGTCCTGCACTGCGCCCGTCCCGCCACAGGAGTCGCTAGTGCGCGATGGGACAAAGACATCCCTGCCGGCCAAACCCATCCCCTAACCCGGACAACGCTGTGCCGAGTGTGTGCCGCCCCAGCCGGCTGCGACAGAGCCTGGACTCTATCCCAGAATCTCTAGTGGCACAGCTAGCACTGCAATGTGTGCCTTAGACCTTAGACCACTTGGCCACTCAGGAGGTCCTGATCAGGTCCTTCTGACAGTCATCTCAGCATCGCCATAGGCTACAAGTGAAGACTGACTCGTCGAAGTAGGCTACAAGTGAAGACGGACTCATCGAAGTAGGCTACAAGTGAAGACGGACTCGTCGAAGTAGGCTACAAGTGAAGACGGACTCGTCGAAGTAGGCTACAAGTGAAGACGGACTCGTCGAAGTAGGCTACAAGTGAAGACGGACTCGTCGAAGTAGGCTACAAGTAAAGACTGACTCATCGAAGTAGGCTACAAGTGAAGACGGACTCATCGAAGTAGGCTACAAGTGAAGACGGACTCATCGAAGTAGGCTACAAGTGAAGACGGTATGCCAGGCTCAGTATGCCAGGCTCAGTATGCCAGGCTCGGTATGCCAGGCTGTCGCCTGAGGCTCGGTATGCCAGGCTGTCGCCTGAGGCTCGGTATGCCAGGCTGTCGCCTGAGGCTCGGTATGCCAGGCTGTCGCCTGAGGCTCGGTATGCCAGGCTGTCGCCTGAGGCTCGGTATGCCAGGCTGTCGCCTGAGGCTCGGTATGCCAGGCTGTCGCCTGAGGCTCGGTATGCCAGGCTGTCGCCTGAGGCTCGGTATGCCAGGCTCAGTATGCCAGGCTGTCGCCTGAGGCTCGGTATGCCTGGCTCAGTATGCCAGGCTGTCGCCTGAGGCTCGGTATGCCTGGCTCAGTATGCCAGGCTGTCGCCTGAGGCTCGGTATGCCTGGCTCAGTATGCCAGGCTGTCGCCTGAGGCTCAGTATGCCAGGCTGTCGCCTGAGGCTCAGTATGCCAGGCTGTCGCCTGAGGCTCGGTATGCCAGGCTCAGTATGCCAGGCTGTCGCCTGAGGCTCGGTATGCCAGGCTCAGTATGCCAGGCTCAGTATGCCAGGCTCGGTATGCCAGGCTGTCGCCTGAGGCTCGGTATGCCAGGCTGTCGCCTGAGGCTCGGTATGCCAGGCTGTCGCCTGAGGCTCGGTATGCCAGGCTGTCGCCTGAGGCTCGGTATGCCAGGCTGTCGCCTGAGGCTCGGTATGCCAGGCTGTCGCCTGAGGCTCGGTATGCCAGGCTGTCGCCTGAGGCTCGGTATGCCAGGCTGTCGCCTGAGGCTCGGTATGCCAGGCTCAGTATGCCAGGCTGTCGCCTGAGGCTCGGTATGCCTGGCTCAGTATGCCAGGCTGTCGCCTGAGGCTCGGTATGCCTGGCTCAGTATGCCAGGCTGTCGCCTGAGGCTCGGTATGCCTGGCTCAGTATGCCAGGCTGTCGCCTGAGGCTCAGTATGCCAGGCTGTCGCCTGAGGCTCAGTATGCCAGGCTGTCGCCTGAGGCTCGGTATGCCAGGCTCAGTATGCCAGGCTGTCGCCTGAGGCTCGGTATGCCAGGCTCAGTATGCCAGGCTGTCGCCTGAGGCTCGGTATGCCTGGCTCAGTATGCCAGGCTGTCGCCTGAGGCTCAGTATGCCAGGCTGTCGGGCACCACTTAAAATCCGGAAATTCCAGGCCTAATGTCATCTTTCTGTTACTCAAAAACACTTAGATATTTTAAAATATTTGACTGTACAAGCCCTCTTTGATAGATATTGTCTTTTGTGATGTCATATTTCTAGAACGCCACGGCCTGGCGCTGCTTCACCTTCTCCAAGAGTCCCGTTGCCATGACAGCGGAGGGCTTGCTGCAGGCGGGGACTCTGACATCACTGGCCGCTCCGTCCGTCATGAACCACGTGATGCACGCCAGCTACGGAGAGGTGAGTAACCCTGGAGTGACCTAGTCTCAGTGACGTTGTGACTTCAATAGCCGAGTGGTTTGAGGGATGTTTTGGAATGTTGTGTTGTGTTGTATTTCAGAATGCAGAGAGCTTCATGGTTTGGGTCCACTTCCACGCTCCACAGAAGTACCAGTCCTGTTCAGGTATGACCCCTGTCCTGGCTCCGTGAATATTAATACACGAAGATGCCAATCGGACACCAATCACAGCTGATGTTTGTCATGTCTAATGTCATACAGGTGGTCTAGGTCCAGCTGATCTGTACAGTGATGTCATACAGGTGATTTAGGTCCAGTGGATGAGTACAGTGATGTTATACAGGTGGTCTAGGTCCAGCGGATGAGTACAGTGATGTCATACAGGTGGTCTAGGTCCAGTGGATGAGTACAGTGATGTCATACAGGTGGTCTAGGTCCAGCGGATGAGTACAGTGATGTCATACAGGTGGTCTAGGTCCAGTGGATGAGTACAGCGATGTCATACTTGTGGTCTAGGTCCAGCTGATGAGTACAGTGATGTCATACAGGTGGTCTAGGTCCAGCGGATGAGTACAGTGATGTCATACAGGTGGTCTAGGTCCAGCTGATGAGTACAGTGATGTCATACAGGTGATCTAGGTCCAGCAGATGAGTACAGTGCGCGGGTGGACATCGAGGTGGACTGTCCAGGCCCCAGTCATGTGATCAGGAGCGTCCCTCTCAGAGCCAGGTCTGGAACAGCCAGAGTACACGCCCCTAAAGACCTGCAGGTAGGAACTGACCCACAGCACTGCTGACATGAGACTAGTCTTTATATTCAGAGTTTAACTGGGAAACCAGTGTGTTGTATTGCCTTAATAACACATTCCGTATTAGAGTTAGGGTTGACCTTTTGTGTGATATTTCTGTAATTCTTTCCTCATATCATTTTGGGGGTGGGCAGAATGTTAACCTCTCGGCAGCGTTGGGTGAGTCCAGCACGCAAACTCTGCCTCTGAAGAACGCAGGAAACATTGATGTTCAGCTGAAACTTAAGGTATTCTGTCCCTTTTACTTCCCTGTTTGATCTGTGGTTTGGATAAGCCTGGGGGATATGGTTTGGATAAGCCTGGGGGATGTGTTGTGGTTTGGATAAGCCTGGGGGATGTGTTGTGGTTTGGATAAGCCTGGGGGATGTGTTGTGGTTTGGATAAGCCTGGGGGATGTGTTGTGGTTTGGATAAGCCTGGGGGATGTGGTTTGGATAAGCCTGGGGGATGTGGTTTGGATAAGCCTGGGGGATGTGTTGTGGTTTGGATAAGCCTGGGGGATGTGTCGTGGTTTGGATAAGCCTGGGGGATGTGTCGTGGTTTGGATAAGCCTGGGGGATGTGTCGTGGTTTGGATAAGCCTGGGGGATGTGTCGGGGTTTGGATAAGCCTAGGGGATGTGTCGTGGTTTGGATAAGCCTGGGGGATGTGTCGTGGTTGATATGACCTCCTGGGTGGTGCTGACTGTTGGTTGATATGACCTCCTGTGGGGGGTGCTTGTCTACAGAACAGCGGTGGTGATAGCTGTTTCTCTGTGAGTCCTGTTGACCTGTGTCTGCGTGCCGGGGAGGAGCAAGGCATTGTGGTCTCATTCACCTCTCAGGGCGGCAGGAAGAACCGAGAGAGGTACTTTTTAATTATTTATTTATTTTTTACACACTTCAGAGTTCTGAGCATCTAGCCTTGTGGAAAGCCTTCTACATTACTCAGTGTTGTGAACATCTAGCCTTGTAGAAAGCCTTCTACATTACTCAGTGTTGTGAACATCTAGCCTTGTAGAAAGCCTTCTACATTACTCAGTTCTGAACATCTAGCCTTGTAGAAAGCCTTCTACATTACTCAGTTCTGAACATCTAGCCTTGTAGAAAGCCTTCTACATTACTCAATGCTCTGAACGTCTAGCCTTGTAGAAAGCCTTCTACATTACTCAGTGTTGTGAACATCTAGCCTTGTAGAAAGCCTTCTACATTACTCAGTTCTGAACATCTAGCCTTGTAGAAAGCCTTCTACATTACTCAGTGCTCTGACCATCTAGCCTTGTGGAAAGCCTTCTACATATCTAGCCTTGTAGAAAGCCTTCTACATTACTCAGTGCTCTGAACATCTAGCCTTGTAGAAAGCCTTCTACATTACTCAGTGTTGTGAACGTCTAGCCTTGTAGAAAGCCTTCTACATTACTCAGAGTTGTGAACATCTAGCCTTGTAGAAAGTCTTCTACATTACTCAATGTTGTGAACATCTAGCCTTGTAAAAAGTCTTCTACATTACTCAGAGTTGTACTTCAGAGTGTAAGATCTGATCTGTTACTCTAGGATCCTTGTCCTGGCAGCTCAGACTTCTCCCTGGGTGGTTGTTCTGTGTCCTTGTGTTTTCATGATACTTCCTGTTCTGATGTTTCTCTGTGCTTGTCCCTCCAGTGTTCTGACCATCCTGGTGCTGCCGTCTGGTCCTCAGTATGAGGTGGTTCTGAAGGGACAGGTGGTACCAGAGGAGGGGGTGAACCCTGCTGCCCCTGGTCCTGTCTCTGCCCTGGGCATGCTGCCCCACAGTGAGGTGCCCCCCATCCTCTCCAACAAGCAGTTTGTGGCCTGGGGAGGGGTCACGCTGGGCAGGGCTGTGTAAGGAACATTTTACTAGACTCTTCCATGTTAGTCATAATGATTCATCCATACATAGTTGCTCCCGAGTGGCGCAGCGGTCTAAGTCACTGCAAGAGGTGTCACTACAGTCCTTGGTTCGATTCCAGGCTGTATCATACCCGGCCGGGATTGGGAGTCCCATAGGGCGGCGCACAATTGGCCCAGCGTTGTCTGGGTTTGGCCGTCGTTGTAAATAAGAATTTGTTCTTAACTGTCTTGCCTAGTTAAATAAAGGTTCAATATATTTTGGAGGTGGAGGTGGTGTGGTGTGGTGGAGGTGGTGTGGTGGAGGTGGTGTGGTGGAGGTGGTGTGGTGTGGTGTTGGAGCTCTGAATGTGGTCTTCTACCTGTACAGACAACAGAAGCTGGTTCTTCGTAATAACTCCCCCAACACAACACATCACCTGCGTCTGCTGATCCGAGGACAAGACCACAGCTGTTTCCAGGTAAGAACCAAACCTCCTTGACTTGTCCAGCTCCATGTGGCCTTCAGCTACTCTTCAGATATCAATCACAACAGCTCTGTGTCAGACTGCTCCTTAACCCTCTCCAGCTACTCTTCAGATATCAATCACAACAGTTCTGTGTCAGACTGCTCCTTAACCCTCTCCAGCTACTCTTCAGATATCAATCACAACAGCTCTGTGTCAGACTGCTCTCCTCTCTCTCTCTCTCTCTCTCTCTCTCTCCATCTGTCTCTCGCTCCTGTCTACCTATTAATGTAATATCTCTCTCTCCTCTCTCTCTCTCTCTCTCTCTCTCTCTCTCTCTCTCTCCTGTCTATCTATTAATGTAATATCTCTCTCTCCTGTCTATCTATTAATGTAATATATCTCTCTCCTGTCTATCTATTAATGTAATATATCTCTCCCAGCTCCAGAGTAGTTTTGGACAGGAGGAGAGGTTGACCCGACACAGAGAGCTGTCTATCCGGCCCAGGGAGGATGTTGTTGTCCACCTGCTGTTTGCCCCAACCCGGGTGGCCTGCACCCTGTCCAAGCTGGAGATCAAACAGTCTGGAGTACGGCCCTCACAGCCTGGCATCAAGTTCACTGTGAGGCCCTCTCTACCCTAACTTTCCTGGTTTAATGTGAGGCCCTCACAGCCTGGCATCAAGTTCACTGTGAGGCCCTCTCTACCCTAACTATCCTGGTTCACTGTGAGGCCCTCTCTACCCTAACTATCCTGGTTCACTGTGAGGCCCTCACAGCCTGGCATCAAGTTCACTGTGAGGCCCTCACAGCCTGGCATCAAGTTCACTGTGAGGCCCTCACAGCCTGGCATCAAGTTCACTGTGAGGCCCTCACAGCCTGGCATCAAGTTCACTGTGAGGCCCTCACAGCCTGGCATCAAGTTCACTGTGAGGTCCTCACAGCCTGGCATCAAGTTCACTGTGAGGCCCTCACAGCCTGGCATCAAGTTCACTGTGAGGCCCTCACAGCCTGGCATCAAGTTCACTGTGAGGCCCTCACAGCCTGGCATCAAGTTCACTGTGAGGCCCTCACAGCCTGGCATCAAGTTCACTGTGAGGCCCTCACAGCCTGGCATCAAGTTCACTGTGAGGCCCTCACAGCCTGGCATCAAGTTCACTGTGAGGCCCTCACAGCCTGGCATCAAGTTCACTGTGAGGCCCTCACAGCCTGGCATCAAGTTCACTGTGAGGCCCTCTCTACCCTAACCATCCTGGTTCACTGTGAGGCCCTCTCTACCCTAACCATCCTGGTTTACTGTGAGGCCCTCTCTACCCTAACCATCCTGGTTTACTGTGAGGTCCTCTCTACCCTAACTATCCTGGTTTACTGTGAGGTCCTCTCTACCCTAACCATCCTGGTTTACTGTGAGGCCCTCTCTACCTTAACCATCCTGGTTCACTGTGAGGCCCTCTCTACCCTAACCATCCTGGGCCCTCTCTACCCTAACCATCCTGGTTTACTGTGAGGTCCTCTCTACCCTAACCATCCTGGTTCACTGTGAGGCCCTCTCTACCCTAACTATCCTGGTTTACTGTGAGGCCCTCTCTACCCTAACCATCCTGGTTTACTGTGAGGTCCTCTACCCTAACCATCCTGGTTTACTGTGAGGTCCTCTACCCTAACCATCCTGGTTTACTGTGAGGTCCTCTCTACCCTAACCATCCTGGGCCCTCTCTACCCTAACCATCCTGGTTTACTGTGAGGTCCTCTCTACCCTAACCATCCTGGTTTACTGTCTGGCCCTCTCTACCCTAACCATCCTGGTTTACTGTGAGGTCCTCTCTACCCTAACCATCCTGGTTTACTGTCTGGCCCTCTCTACCCTAACCATCCTGGGCCCTCTCTACCCTAACCATCCTGGGCCCTCTCTACCCTAACCATCCTGGTTTACTGTGAGGTCCTCTCTACCCTAACCATCCTGGTTTACTGTGAGGCCCTCTCTACCCTAACCATCCTGGTTTACTGTGAGGCCCTCTCTACCCTAACTATCCTGGTTTACTGTGAGGCCCTCTCTACCCTAACCATCCTGGTTTACTGTGAGGCCCTCTCTACCCTAACCATCCTGGTTTACTGTGAGGTCCTCTCTACCCTAACCATCCTGGTTCACTGTGAGGCCCTCTCTACCCTAACCATCCTGGTTTACTGTGAGGTCCTCTCTACCCTAACCATCCTGGTTTACTGTGAGGTCCTCTCTACCCTAACCATCCTGGTTTACTGTGAGGCCCTCTCTACCCTAACCATCCTGGTTTACTGTGAGGTCCTCTCTACCCTAACCATCCTGGTTTACTGTCTGGCCCTCTCTACCCTAACCATCCTGGGCCTTCTCTACCCTAACCATCCTGGGCCCTCTCTACCCTAACCATCCTGGTTTACTGTGAGGTCCTCTCTACCCTAACCATCCTGGTTTACTGTGAGGTCCTCTACCCTAACCATCCTGGTTTACTGTGAGGTCCTCTCTACCCTAACCATCCTGGTTTACTGTGAGGTCCTCTCTACCCTAACCATCCTGGTTTACTGTGAGGTCCTCTCTACCCTAACCATCCTGGTTTACTGTGAGGTCCTCTCTACCCTAACCATCCTGGTTTACTGTGAGGTCCTCCCTACCCTAACCATCCTGGTTTACTGTCTGGCCCACTCTACCCTAACCATCCTATGTTTCTTCCTCCTGGGCCGTAGTTGTTGCCCTGGGCCGTAGTTGTTGCCCTAGCACTACACTCCTGATTCCACGAATCAAAGGCTTGATGATGACGTGGTTATTTGAGTCCGGTGTGTAGTGCAAGGCCAACAACAGAAACGTGAAAATCTACGGGTTCCGAGGATCTAGCTACTTATTGAAGTGACTGGTTTTCAGTGGTGGTTTCTGATCTTAAAGGGACATTACACTTTTTAAAGTTTGTCTAATGTTTTCAGACTTCACAATGAGTCTGTGATGATGTATGGGTTGTGAGTCTGTGGCGACGTATGGGTTGTGAGTCTGTGGCGACGTATGGGTTGTGAGTCTGTGGCGACGTATGGGTTGTGAGTCTGTGGCGACGTATGGGTTGTGAGTCTGTGGCGACGTATGGGTTGTGAGTCTGTGGCGACGTATGGGTTGTGAGTCTGTGGCGACGTATGGGTTGTGAGTCTGTGGCGACGTATGGGTTGTGAGTCTGTGGCGACGTATGGGTTGTGAGTCTGTGGCGACGTATGGGTTGTGAGTCTGTGGCGACGTATGGGTTGTGAGTCTGTGGCGACGTATGGGTTGGGAGTCTGTGGCGACGTATGGGTTGGGAGTCTGTGGCGACGTATGGGTTGGGAGTCTGTGGCGACGTATGGGTTGTGAGTCTGACGCGACGTATGGGTTATGTAGCTCTGGCTATATGCCTCACATCTTAATAAATAGAGATATACAAACAGCCCTCTGTCTCTCTCTCACCCCCCCAGATCCCCCTATCAGGCTATGGAGGGACAAGCAACATTATTCTGGAAGACCACAGGAAGCGTTCAGACGGCTACGTGGCTATGCTAATGGGGGTGGCAGCAGGCCAGGTCTCCAAGCTGTGTGTCTGTGTGAGAAACACTGGGTGCAGGGCTGCCTTCATTAAGGCTGTTCCCTACTCTGACCTACACACACGCTCTGTCATGGACTCCTCGGACATCAGCCTCTCTCCGTCTCAGTTCGTCCTGAAGGAGAGGACACAGGAGGTAGGTCACATGACTTGTTGTGGTCAGAAAGGAGGTTCTGGTTTTATCTGGACTTCCTGACTAGAGAGATGGAGAGATGTTTCTATCATTAATAGTTGGTTTGAACTGATTCTTTCTCCAGGTGATCACGGTTCTGATGAAGGTGACCCAGAGAGAGCAGACTCTGTGTCAGACAGCTAATGCCGTCCTGGCCACAGTCTGTCTCTTCTGTGGAGACGAGGTCTCACGACAACAGTTCAGGAGGTGAGGACCTGTCCCTCTGTTTCTTACATGGGCTGTCATTAACCTGACTTTTAAACAGCCATCTTGTGAAGCAATAGCATTAAAGAGGCTTTGAGGAGGTTGTTTCGGGCTGTCAGACAGAACCGTTTGGTCCACTACTGTCTGTTTCTGTTCTCCAGGCCCTCTAGTTTGATTTACAACACTGTAAGGAGACTGATTTCACCACCCTCTCATCTCCTGTCCCCCAGGTTGCTGCTGTCGAAGCCTGATGCAGGCAGGAAGATTCTGTCAGAGAACAGTCTGCTGAAAGGACTCAACTTCAACGAGAGGTTCCTGGGGGAGGAGCAGGTCCTGGAGGGTAAGGGTCATGGGTCTTTCTAGAACAAGGGTAGGGTAATGTTGCTTTGATGAGATGGGAGCTTGCGGTGTCTGATACTTGCAGGATTTGTTAGTGACATTTTGCGGTCAGAATTGTTTGGCAAGCTACTTTTTGGCGAGGTGGTCTGTGAGTTACTGGTAGATCAACCTGTTGGAGACCCCTGTTCTATACACTGTACCAGTGAGGATGTCCTACTCTGGGCAACTTGTTATTCATAATTATCTGCAAAAACTTGTTTGTTGTGGAAATGTTTATATATATATATATATATTATATACATACACATGCGCGCGCACACACACACACACACACAGTTGAAGTCGGAAGTTTACATACACTTAGATTAGCGTCATTTGTGCATGACACACGTAATTTCACCATCAATTGTTTACAGACAGATTATTTCACTTATATTTCACTTATCACAATTCCAGTGGGTCAGACGTTTACATACACTAAGATTACTGTGCCTTTAAACAGCTTGGAAAATTCCAGAAAATGATGTCATGGCTTTAGAAGCTTCTGATAGGCTAATTAACATCATTTGAGTCAATTGGAGGTGCACCTGTGGATGTATATCAAGGCCTACCTTCAAACGCAGTGCCTCTTTGCTTGACATAATGGGAAAATCAAAAGAAATCAGCCAAGACCAGAAAAAACATGTGGACCAACACAAGTCTGGTTCATCCTTGGGAGCAATTTCCAAACGCCTGAAGGTACCACGATCATCTGTACAAACAATAGTGGAGATGAACGTTCTTTGGTGCGAAAAGTGCACATCGATCTCAGAACAACAGCAAAGGACCTTGTGAAGATGCTGGAGGAAATTGGTATAAAAGTATCTATATCCACAGTAAAACTAGTCCTATATCGACATAACCTGAGAGGCCGCTCAGCAAGGAAGAAGCCACTGCTCCAAAACCGCCATAAAAAGCCAGACTACAGTTTGCAACTGCACATGGGGACAAAGATCATACTTTTTGGAGAAATGTCCTCTGGTCTGATGAAACAAAAATAGAACTGTTTGGCCATAATGACCATCGCTATGTTTTTGGAAAAAGTGGTGGGCTTGCAAGCCGAAGAACACCATCCCAACCGTGAAGCATGGGGGTGGCAGCATCATGGTGTGGGGGTGCTTTTCTGCAGGAGGGACTGATGCACTTTACAAAATAGATGGCATCATGAGAAGTAAAATGTGTATTTATTGAAACAACAGCTCAAGACATCAGTCAGGAAGTTAAAGCTTGGTCACAAATGGGTCTTCCAAATGGACAATGACCCCAAGCATACTTCCAAAGTTGTGGCAAAATGGCTTAAGGACAACAAAGTCAAGGTATTGGAGTGGCCATCACAAAGTCCTGACCTCAATCGGATAGAATATTTGTTGGCAGAACTGAAAAAAGTGTGTGCGAGCCAGGAGGCCTACAAACCTGACTCAGTTACACCAGCTCTGTCAGGAGGAATGTGCAAAAATCACCCAACTTATTGTGGGAAGCTTGTGGAAGGCTACCAGAAACGTTTGACCCAAGTTAAACAATTTAAGGCAATGCTACCAAATACT
Source organism: Oncorhynchus clarkii lewisi (assembly GCF_045791955.1). Classification (NCBI taxonomy): domain Eukaryota; kingdom Metazoa; phylum Chordata; class Actinopteri; order Salmoniformes; family Salmonidae; genus Oncorhynchus; species Oncorhynchus clarkii. The sequence continues at coordinate 128,689 of NC_092148.1, read as the reverse complement.
AATTGAGTGTATGTAAACTTCTGACCCACTGGGAATGTGATGAAAGAAATAAAAACTGAAATAAATCATTTTCTCTACTATTATTCTGACATTTCACATTCTTAAAATAGTGGTGATCCTAACTGACCTAAAACAGGGATTTTTTTTGCTAAGATTAAATGTCAGGAATTATGGAAAAACTGAGTTTAAATATATTTGGCTAAGGTGTATGTAAACTTCTGACATCAACTGTATGTGTGTGTGTATATACAGTGCCTTGCGAAAGTATTCGGCCCCCTTGAACTTTGCGACCTTTTGCCACATTTCAGGCTTCAAACATAAAGATATAAAACTGTATTTTTTTGTGAAGAATCAACAAGTGGGACACAATCATGAAGTGGAACGACATTTATTGGATATTTCACTTTTTTAACAAATCAAAAACTGAAAAATTGGGCGTGCAAAATTATTCAGCCCCCTTAAGTTAATACTTTGTAGCGCCACCTTTTGCTGCGATTACAGCTGTAAGTCGCTTGGGGTATGTCTCTATCAGTTTTGCACATCGAGAGACTGACATTTTTTCCCATTCCTCCTTGCAAAACAGCTCGAGCTCTGTGAGGTTGGATGGAGAGCATTTGTGAACAGCAGTTTTCAGTTCTTTCCACAGATTCTTGATTGGATTCAGGTCTGGACTTTGACTTGGCCATTCTAACACCTGGATATGTTTATTTTTGAACCATTCCATTGTAGATTTTGCTTTATGTTTTGGATCATTGTCTTGTTGGAAGACAAATCTCCGTCCCAGTCTCAGGTCTTTTGCAGACTCCATCAGGTTTTCTTCCAGAATGGTCCTGTATTTGGCTCCATCCATCTTCCCATCAATTATAACCATCTTCCCTGTCCCTGCTGAAGAAAAGCAGGCCCAAACCATGATGCTGCCACCACCATGTTTGACAGTGGGGATGGTGGGTTCAGGGTGATGAGCTGTGTTGCTTTTACGCCAAACATATAACGTTTTGCATTGTTGCCAAAAAGTTCAATTTTGGTTTCATATGACCAGAGCACTTTCTTCCACATGTTTGGTGTGTCTCCCAGGTGGCTTGTGGCAAACTTTAAACGACACTTTTTATGGATATCTTTAAGAATTGGCTTTCTTCTTGCCACTCTTCCATAAAGGCCAGATTTGTGCAATATACGACTGTTTGTTGTCCTATGGACAGAGTCTCCCACCTCAGCTGTAGATCTCTGCAGTTCATCCAGAGTGATCATGGGCCTCTTGGCTGCATCTCTGATCAGTCTTCTCCTTGTATGAGCTGAAAGTTTAGAGGGACGGCCAGGTCTTGGTAGATTTGCAGTGGTCTGATACTCCTTCCATTTCAATATTATCGCTTGCACAGTGCTCCTTGGGATGTTTAAAGCTTGGGAAATCTTTTTGTATCCAAATCCGGCTTTAAACTTCTTCACAACAGTATCTCGGACCTGCCTGGTGTGTTCCTTGTTCTTCATGATGCTCTCTGCGCTTTTAACGGACCTCTGAGACTATCACAGTGCAGGTGCATTTATACGGAGACTTGATTACACACAGGTGGATTGTATTTATCATCATTAGTCATTTAGGTCAACATTGGATCATTCAGAGATCCTCATTGAACTTCTGGAGAGAGTATGCTGCACTGAAAGGAAAGGGGCTGAATAATTTTGCACTCCCAATTTTTCAGTTTTTGATTTGTTAAAAAAGTTTGAAATCTCCAATAAATGTCGTTCTACTTCATGATTTGTGTCCCACTTGTTGTTGATTCTTCACAAAAAAATACAGTTTTATATCTTTATGTTTGAAGCCTGAAATGTGGCAAAAGGTCGCAAAGTTCAAGGGGGCCGAATACTTTCGCAAGGCACTTAATGTATGTGTTGACTTGACCCACTATGTTTAGCTCATGATTTCCCATGCTGTTGTCTCCAGCCTACGACCTGCCCCAGAGCCCCAACCAGGCCCAGTTGTTCTATGGGAACCTGAGTAAGGTGGTGTTGTCAGTGCTGGGCAGCACAGAGACCCTGGAGTCTGGAAGGACTGACCCCCATGTCCAGCCCCCCCTAGCTGTCACCAGGAGAGGCTCGGAGGCTGACAGGTACTGGGACTGAATATCATACCTTTAGGAAAGAACGTAATCATACGAATGTTTTCATCTCACACCTCATTTGGTTTCTAGAGTGTTTCTCTCTGCTTAGAACATACAGGCTGTTAATGGTTATATAACGTTGTAGTGGTGTTAATGGTTATATAACGTTGTAGTGGTGGTGTTAATGGTTATATAACGTTGTAGTGGTGGTGTTAATGGTTATATAACGTTGTAGTGGTGGTGTTAATGGTTATATAACGTTGTAGTGGTGTTAATGGTTATATAACGTTGTAGTAGTGGTGTTAATGGTTATATAACGTTGTAGTGGTGTGTTAATTGTTATATTACGTTGTAGTAGTGGTGTTAATGGTTATATTACGTTGTTGTAGTGGTGTTAATGGTTATATTACGTTGTAGTGGTGGTGTTAATGGTTATATTACGTTGTAGTGGTGGTGTTAATGGTTATATAACGTTGTAGTGGTGGTGTTAATGGTTATATAACGTTGTAGTAGTGGTGTTAATGGTTATGTAACATTGTAGTAGTGGTGTTATACTAACATTATGGTGTTAATGGTTATATAACGTTGTAGTAGTGGTGTTAATGGTTATATTACGTTGTTGTAGTGGTGTTAATGGTTATATTACGTTGTAGTGGTGGTGTTAATGGTTATATAACGTTGTAGTGGTGGTGTTAATGGTTATATAACGTTGTAGTAGGGTTGTTAATGGTTATATAACGTTGTAGTAGTGGTGTTAATGGTTATGTAACGTTGTAGTGGTGTTAATGGTTATATAACATTGTAGTGGTGGTGGTAATGGTTATATTACATTGTAGTAGAGGTGTTAATGGTTATATTACGTTGTAGTAGGGGTGTTAATGGTTATATAATGTTGTTGTAGTGGTGTTAATGGTTGTAATGTTGTAGTGGTGTTAATGGTTGTAATGTTGTAGTGGTGTTATTCTAACATTATGGTGTTAATGGTTATATAATGTTGTAGTAGGGGTGTTAATGGTTATATAACGTTGTAGTGGTGGTGTTATACTAACATTATGGTGTTAATGGTTATATAATGTTCTATTATCATGTTGTAGTGGTTTTGGGAACTCAGACCGTCACATCAGCAACGTGTCTCTGGATGTACTGCCTGTGAAGGGTCCTCAAGGCCCCGCCTTACCCAGGACAGAGGCCTCTGGGACAGGGACAGAACCAGGGGACCACAGGGACTCCTGGAGCCTCCAGCCTGAGCAGCTGGTCCTCACCTCTCCCACTATCAGTCAGTATTATCATCTCACTGTTTGAGACTAACTCTGTGCTCTTTGAAGCCTGAGCAAGGTCTCTCAGATTTTCTGTTCATAAAACGTTTTTTTTTGTAGTTTTTAATAGAATATAATTAAACCTTTTCCTTTGGTTTATAATGTGTGTTGTCCAGACGGAGCCCCCAACACCAGACATGTCCTGATCCAGAACCACTCATCCAGAGAGCTGAGCTTTGAGTTGTCCTGGCCAGCCCACTGTCTCACTGTTACCCCTCAACATGGAGTTATAGAACCACAGTATGTACACACACACACACACACACACACACAGCTTTGAGTTGTCCTGGCCAGCCCACTGTCTCACTGTTACCCCTCAACATGGAGTTATAGAACCACAGTATGTACACACACACACACACACACAGCTTTGAGTTGTCCTGGCCAGCCCACTGTCTCACTGTTACCCCTCAACATGGAGTTATAGAACCACAGTATGTACACACACACACACACACACAGCTTTGAGTTGTCCTGGCCAGCCCACTGTCTCACTGTTACCCCTCAACATGGAGTTATAGAACCACAGTATACACACACACACACACACACACACAGCTTTGTGTTGTCCTGGCCAGCCCACTGTCTCACTGTTACCCCTCAACATGGAGTTATAGAACCACAGTATGTACACGCACACACACACACACACACACAGCTTTGTGTTGTCCTGGCCAGCCAACCAGTACACCTCAACATGGCCTTCTAGATAGAACCGCAGTAGGAATCCTCGGACGGTAACCAGTACACCTCAACATGGCCTTCTAGATAGATAGAACCGCAGTAGGAATCCTCGGACGGTAACCAGTACACCTCAACATGGCCTTCTAGATAGAACCGCAGTAGGAAGCCTCGGACGGTAACCAGTACACCTCAACATGGCCTTCTAGATAGAACCGCAGTAGGAAGCCTCGGACGGTAACCAGTACACCTCAACATGGCCCTCTAGATAGAACCGCAGTAGGAAGCCTCGGACGGTAACCAGTACACCTCAACATGGCCTTCTAGATAGAACCGCAGTAGGAAGCCTCGGACGGTAACCAGTACACCTCAACATGGCCTTCTAGATAGAACCGCAGTAGGAAGCCTCGGACGGTAACCAGTACACCTCAACATGGCCTTCTAGATAGAACCGCAGTAGGAAGCCTTGGACGGTAACCAGTACACCTCAACATGGCCTTCTTTCACCATAGTTAGTTTTACCAGGTGACTATATTACTAGGGGTGTTTTACCAGGTGACTATAGTACTAGGGGCGTTTTACCAGGTGACTGTATTACTAGGGGCGTTTTACCAGGTGACTCTATTACTAGGGGCGTTTTACCAGGTGACTCTATTACTAGGGGCGTTTTACCAGGTGACTGTAGTACTAGGGGAGTTTTACCAGGTGACTCTATTACTAGGGGTGTTTTACCAGGTGACTATAGTACTAGGGGTGTTTTACCAGGTGACTGTATTACTAGGGGCGTTTTACCAGGTGACTGTATTACTAGGGGCGTTTTACCAGGTGACTGTATTACTAGGGGCGTTTTACCAGGTGACTGTAGTACTAGGGGCGTTTTACCAGGTGACTGTATTACTAGGGGCGTTTTACCAGGTGACTGTAGTACTAGGGGTGTTTTACCAGGTGACTGTAGTACTAGGGGCGTTTTACCAGGTGACTGTAGTACTAGGGGCGTTTTACCAGGTGACTGTAGTACTAGGGGCGTTTTACCAGGTGACTGTAGTACTAGGGGCGTTTACCAGGTGACTGTAGTACTAGGGGCGTTTTACCAGGTGACTGTAGTACTAGGGGCGTTTTACCAGGTGACTGTAGTACTAGGGGCGTTTTACCAGGTGACTGTAGTACTAGGGGCGTTTTACCAGGTGACTGTAGTACTAGGGGAGTTTTACCAGGTGACTCTAGTACTAGGGGCGTTTTACCAGGTGACTGTAGTACTAGGGGCGTTTTACCAGGTGACTATATTACTAGGGGTGTTTTACCAGGTGACTATAGTACTAGGGGTGTTTTACCAGGTGACTATAGTACTAGGGGCGTTTTACCAGGTGACTGTATTACTAGGGGCGTTTTACCAGGTGACTGTATTACTAGGGGCGTTTTACCAGGTGACTGTATTACTAGGGGCGTTTTACCAGGTGACTGTATTACTAGGGGCGTTTTACCAGGTGACTGTATTACTAGGGGCGTTTTACCAGGTGACTGTATTACTAGGGGCGTTTTACCAGGTGACTGTAGTACTAGTGGAGTTTTACCAGGTGACTCTATTACTAGGGGCGTTTTACCAGGTGACTATAGTACTAGGGGTGTTTTACCAGGTGACTGTATTACTAGGGGCGTTTTACCAGGTGACTGTATTACTAGGGGCGTTTTACCAGGTGACTGTATTACTAGGGGCGTTTTACCAGGTGACTGTAGTACTAGGGGCGTTTTACCAGGTGACTGTATTACTAGGGGCGTTTTACCAGGTGACTGTAGTACTAGGGGCGTTTTACCAGGTGACTGTAATACTAGGGGCGTTTTACCAGGTGACTGTATTACTAGGGGCGTTTTACCAGGTGACTGTATTACTAGGGGCGTTTTACCAGGTGACTGTAGTACTAGGGGCGTTTTACCAGGTGACTGTAGTACTAGGGGCGTTTTACCAGGTGACTGTAGTACTAGGGGCGTTTTACCAGGTGACTGTATTACTAGGGGCGTTTTACCAGGTGACTGTATTACTAGGGGCGTTTTACCAGGTGACTGTATTACTAGGGGCGTTTTACCAGGTGACTGTATTACTAGGGGCGTTTTACCAGGTGACTGTATTACTAGGGGCGTTTTACCAGGTGACTGTATTACTAGGGGCGTTTTACCAGGTGACTCTATTACTAGGGGCGTTTTACCAGGTGACTGTATTACTAGGGGCGTTTTACCAGGTGACTATAGTACTAGGGGCGTTTTACCAGGTGACTGTATTACTAGGGGCGTTTTACCAGGTGACTGTAGTACTAGGGGCGTTTTACCAGGTGACTGTAGTACTAGGGGCGTTTTACCAGGTGACTGTAGTACTAGGGGCGTTTTACCAGGTGACTGTAGTACTAGGGGAGTTTTACCAGGTGACTCTAGTACTAGGGGCGTTTTACCAGGTGACTGTAGTACTAGGGGCGTTTTACCAGGTGACTGTAGTACTAGGGGCGTTTTACCAGGTGACTATATTACTAGGGGCGTTTTACCAGGTGACTGTAGTACTAGGGGCGTTTTACCAGGTGACTGTAGTACTAGGGGCGTTTTACCAGGTGACTGTATTACTAGGGGCGTTTTACCAGGTGACTGTATTACTAGGGGCGTTTTACCAGGTGACTGTATTACTAGGGGCGTTTTACCAGGTGACTGTATTACTAGGGGCGTTTTACCAGGTGACTGTATTACTAGGGGCGTTTTACCAGGTGACTGTATTACTAGGGGCGTTTTACCAGGTGACTGTATTACTAGGGGCGTTTTACCAGGTGACTGTATTACTAGGGGCGTTTTACCAGGTGACTGTATTACTAGGGGCGTTTTACCAGGTGACTGTAGTACTAGGGGAGTTTTACCAGGTGACTCTATTACTAGGGGCGTTTTACCAGGTGACTATAGTACTAGGGGCGTTTTACCAGGTGACTGTATTACTAGGGGCGTTTTACCAGGTGACTGTATTACTAGGGGCGTTTTACCAGGTGACTGTATTACTAGGGGCGTTTTACCAGGTGACTGTATTACTAGGGGCGTTTTACCAGGTGACTGTATTACTAGGGGCGTTTTACCAGGTGACTGTATTACTAGGGGCGTTTTACCAGGTGACTGTATTACTAGGGGCGTTTTACCAGGTGACTGTATTACTAGGGGCGTTTTACCAGGTGACTGTATTACTAGGGGCGTTTTACCAGGTGACTGTAGTACTAGGGGAGTTTTACCAGGTGACTCTATTACTAGGGGCGTTTTACCAGGTGACTATAGTACTAGGGGTGTTTTACCAGGTGACTGTATTACTAGGGGCGTTTTACCAGGTGACTGTATTACTAGGGGCGTTTTACCAGGTGACTGTAGTACTAGGGGCGTTTTACCAGGTGACTGTATTACTAGGGGCGTTTTACCAGGTGACTGTATTACTAGGGGCGTTTTACCAGGTGACTGTATTACTAGGGGCGTTTTACCAGGTGACTGTATTACTAGGGGCGTTTTACCAGGTGACTGTATTACTAGGGGCGTTTTACCAGGTGACTGTATTACTAGGGGCGTTTTACCAGGTGACTGTAGTACTAGGGGAGTTTTACCAGGTGACTCTATTACTAGGGGCGTTTTACCAGGTGACTATAGTACTAGGGGTGTTTTACCAGGTGACTGTATTACTAGGGGCATTTTACCAGGTGACTGTATTACTAGGGGCATTTTACCAGGTGACTGTATTACTAGGGGCGTTTTACCAGGTGACTGTAGTACTAGGGGCGTTTTACCAGGTGACTGTATTACATGGGGCGTTTTACCAGGTGACTGTATTACTAGGGGCGTTTTACCAGGTGACTGTATTACTAGGGGCGTTTTACCAGGTGACTGTATTACTAGGGGCGTTTTACCAGGTGACTGTAGTACTAGGGGCGTTTTACCAGGTGACTGTATTACTAGGGGCGTTTTACCAGGTGACTGTATTACTAGGGGCGTTTTACCAGGTGACTGTATTACTAGGGGCGTTTTACCAGGTGACTGTAGTACTAGGGGCGTTTTACCAGGTGACTGTATTACTAGGGGCGTTTTACCAGGTGACTGTATTACTAGGGGCGTTTTACCAGGTGACTGTATTACTAGGGGCGTTTTACCAGGTGACTGTATTACTAGGGGCGTTTTACCAGGTGACTGTATTACTAGGGGCGTTTTACCAGGTGACTGTATTACTAGGGGCGTTTTACCAGGTGACTGTAGTACTAGGGGCGTTTTACCAGGTGACTGTAGTACTAGGGGCGTTTTACCAGGTGACTGTAGTACTAGGGGCGTTTTACCAGGTGACTGTAGTACTAGGGGAGTTTTACCAGGTGACTCTAGTACTAGGGGCGTTTTACCAGGTGACTATATTACTAGGGGTGTTTTACCAGGTGACTATAGTACTAGGGGCGTTTTACCAGGTGACTATGGTACTAGGGGCGTTTTACCAGGTGACTGTATTACTAGGGGCGTTTTACCAGGTGACTGTATTACTAGGGGCGTTTTACCAGGTGACTGTATTACTAGGGGCGTTTTACCAGGTGACTGTATTACTAGGGGCGTTTTACCAGGTGACTGTATTACTAGGGGCGTTTTACCAGGTGACTGTAGTACTAGGGGCGTTTTACCAGGTGACTGTAGTACTAGGGGTGTTTCACCATAGTTTTTTGTTCCCAGGTGCCACCTCCAGATCCTCATCAGTCCTAATCCGTCCCTAGCAACCAGGACATCCATGTTTCCATGGATTGGCCAAATCTATGTCCAGTGTGACGATCAACAGAAGGTAGTGATAATGTTGTGGGCCCCTCAATATCTTGATATGATGTGGTGGGGCCCCTCGATGTGGTGCCCCCCCCCCCTCAATGTCTTGATGTGGTTCCCCCCCCTCAATGTCTTGATGTGGTGCCCCCCCCCCTCAATGTCTTGATGTGGTGCCCCCCCCTCAATGTCTTGATGTGGTGCCCCCCCCCCCCTCAATGTCTTGATGTGGTGCCCCCCCTCAATGTCTTGATGTGATGCCCCCCCTCAATGTCTTGATGTGATGCCCCCCCCTCAATGTCTTGATGTGGTGCCCCCCCCTCAATGTCTTGATGTGGTGCCCCCCCCCCTCAATGTCTTGATGTGGTGCCCCCCCCTCATTGTCTTGATGTGGTGCCCCCCCTCAATGTCTTGATGTGGTGGCCCTCCCTCAATGTCTTGATGTGGTGCCCCCCCCCCCCCCCCCCCTCATTGTCTTGATGTGGTGCCCCCCCCTCATTGTCTTGATGTGGTGCCCCCCCTCAATGTCTTGATGTGGTGCCCCCCCCCCCCTCATTGTCTTGATGTGGTGGCCCTCCCTCAATGTCTTGATGTGGTGCCCCCCCCCTCATTGTCTTGATGTGGTGCCCCCCCTCATTGTCTTGATGTGGTGCCCCCCCTCATTGTCTTGATGTGGTGCCCCCCCCCTCAATGTCTTGATGTGGTGCCCCCCCCCTCAATGTCTTGATGTGGTGCCCCCCCCCTCATTGTCTTGATGTGGTGGCCCCCCCTCAATGTCTTGATGTGGTGCCCCCCCCCTCATTGTCTTGATGTGGTGCCCCCCCCCCTCAATGTCTTGATGTGGTGCACCCCCCCCCCCCCCCTCATTGTCTTGATGTGGTGCCCCCCCTCAATGTCTTGATGTGGTGCCCCCCCCCCCCCTCATTTTCTTGATGTGGTGCCCCCCCCCCCCCCCTCATTGTCTTGATGTGGTGCCCCCCCCCCCCCCCCTCAATGTCTTGATGTGGTGCCCCCCCTCCCTCAATGTCTTGATGTGGTGCCCCCCCCCCTCAATGTCTTGATGTGATGCCCCCCCTCAATGTCTTGATGTGATGCCCCCCCTCAATGTCTTGATGTGGTGCCCCCCCTCAATGTCTTGATGTGGTGCCCCCCCTCAATGTCTTGATGTGGTGCCCCCCCTCAATGTCTTGATGTGGTGCCCCCCCCCTCAATGTCTTGATGTGGTGCCCCCCCCCCTCAATGTCTTGATGTGGTGCCCCCCCTCAATGTCTTGATGTGATGCCCCCCCCCTCATTGTCTTGATGTGGTGCCCCCCCTCAATGTCTTGATGTGGTGGCCCTCCCTCATTGTCTTGATGTGGTGCCCCCCCCTCAATGTCTTGATGTGGTGCACCCCCCCCCCCCCCCCCCTCATTGTCTTGATGTGGTGCCCCCCCTCAATGTCTTGATGTGGTGCCCCCCCCCCCCCCATTGTCTTGATGTGGTTCCCCCCCTCATTGTCTTGATGTGGTGCCACCCCTCAATGTCTTGATGTGGTGCCCCCCCTCATTGTCTTGATGTGGTGCCCCCCCTCAATGTCTTGATGTGGTTCCCCCCCCCTCATTGTCTTGATGTGGTGCCACCCCCTCATTGTCTTGATGTGGTGCCCCCCCCCTCATTGTCTTGATGTGGTGCCCCCCCCTCATTGTCTTGATGTGGTGCCCCCCCCCCTCAATGTCTTGATGTGGTGCCCCCCCCTCCCTCAATGTCTTGATGTGGTGCCCCCCTCATTGTCTTGATGTGGTGCCCCCCCCCCCCCTCAATGTCTTGATGTGGTGCCCCCCCCCAATGTCTTGATGTGGTGCCCCCCCTCCCACATTGTCTTGATGTGGTGGCTCTCCCTCAATGTCTTGATGTGGTGCCCCCCCCCCTCATTTTCTTGATGTGGTGGGGCCCCTCTATCTTGATGTGGTGCCCCCCCCCCCCCCCCCCCCTCATTGTCTTGATGTGGTGCCCCCCCTCCCTCATTGTCTTGATGTGGTGGCCCTCCCTCAATGTCTTGATGTGGTGCCCCCCCCCCCCCCCCCCCTCATTGTCTTGATGTGGTGGGGCCCCTCAATGTCTTGATGTGGTGCCCCCCCCCCCCCCCCCCCCTCATTGTCTTGATGTGGTGGCCCTCCCCTCCCCCCTCAATGTCTTGATGTGGTGCCCCCCCTCATTGTCTTGATGTGGTGCCCCCCCCCCCCCCCCTCATTGTCTTGATGTGGTGCCCCCCCCCCTCATTGTCTTGATGTGGTGGCCCTCCCCTCCCCCCTCAATGTCTTGATGTGGTGCCCCCCCTCATTGTCTTGATGTGGTGCCCCCCCCCCCCCCCTCATTGTCTTGATGTGGTGCCCCCCCCCCCCCTCATTGTCTTGATGTGGTGGCCCCCCCCCCCTCATTGTCTTGATGTGGTGGCCCTCCCCCTTAATGATGTTATTTTCTCTCCTCCTGCTGTCCAGTTCATCAAAGTCCAGATCCGTCAGGACCTGGCTCTGGATGTATCAACGGCCCCAGCAGACCGGAGCCTAGCCCCCCTTCCTCCTCAGACTGCTAGCCCCATGCCCACCGCCATGCTGCCCCCTGCAGGCCAACCCCCCCTGACCGGGACAGCTCCAGCCACGGTAGAGATCAGTAACCGTACCATCATGTTTCCTGCCACGCCCTCAGGAGAAACCTCAGGTAGGAGACACTCTGGCTCCCAGCCTTACTCAGCGTTGGGACATATCTATAATCTCAGCATTGCGACATATCTATAATCTCAGCATTGGGACATATCTATAATCTCAGCATTGGGACATATCTATAATCTCAGCATTGGGACATATCTATAATCTCAGCGTTGGGACATATCTATAATCTCAGCGTTGGGACATATCTATAATCTCAGCATTGGGACATATCTATAATCTCAGCATTGGGACATATCTATAATCTCAGCATTGGGACATATCTATAATCTCAGCATTGGGACATATCTATAATCTCAGCATTGGGACATATCTATAATCTCAGCATTGGGACATATCTATAATCTCAGCGTTGGGACATATCTATAATCTCAGCGTTGGGACATATCTATAATCTCAGCATTGCGACATATCTATAATCTCAGCATTGCGACATATCTATAATCTCAGCATTGGGACATATCTATAATCTCAGCATTGGGACATATCTATAATCTCAGCATTGGGACATATCTATATTCTCAGCATTGGGACATATCTATAATCTCAGCATTGGGACATATCTATAATCTCAGCATTGGGACATATCTATAATATCTGACACTCAGCGTTGGGACATATCTATAATCTCAGCATTGGGACATATCTATAATCTCAGCATTGGGACATATCTATAATCTCAGCGTTGGGACATATCTATAATCTCAGCGTTGGGACATATCTATAATCTCAGCGTTGGGACATATCTATAATCTCAGCATTGCGACATATCTATAATCTCAGCATTGCGACATATCTATAATCTCAGCATTGGGACATATCTATAATCTCAGCATTGGGACATATCTATAATCTCAGCATTGGGACATATCTATATTCTCAGCATTGGGACATATCTATAATCTCAGCATTGGGACATATCTATAATCTCAGCATTGGGACATATCTATAATATCTGACACTCAGCGTTGGGACATATCTATAATCTCAGCATTGGGACATACCTATAATCTCAGCATTGGGGCATACCTATAATCTCTGACTCCCAGCGTTATTCAGCATTGGGAAATAACTATAATCTCTGCATTGGGACATATCTATAATCTCAGCATTGGGACATATCTATAATCTCAGCGTTGGGACATATCTATAATCTCTGCGTTGGGACATATCTATAATCTCAGCGTTGGGACATATCTATAATCTCTGCGTTGGGACATATCTATAATCTCTGCGTTGGGACATTTCAAATCAAATAAAATTTTATTTGTCACATACACATGGTTAGCAGATGTTAATGCGAGTGTAGCGAAATGCTTGTGCTTCTAGTTCCGACAATGCAGTAATAACCAACAAGTAATCTAACTAACAATTCCAAAACTACTGTCTTGTACACAGTGTGAGGGGATAAAGAATATGTACATAAGGATATATGAATGAGTGATGGTACAGAGCAGCATAGGCAAGATACAGTAGATGGTATCGAGTACAGTATATACATATGAGATGAGTATGTAAACAAAGTGGCATAGTTAAAGTGGCTAGTGATACATGTATTACATAAGGATATCTATAATCTCTGCGTTGGGACATATCTATAACCTCTGGAGTTTGCAGTTGCCAGTCAATAGCCCTATTTCCCCTCTAGATAATACCAAAATGATGTGTATGTTCTTGAAGAATGTTCCTGTTTCCAGTGTTTTGATCTAAAGCCGTCTCTTCCTTCGTCAGAGTCCTCTGTGAAGGTGGAGAACAGAGGAGAACAGGTGAGGTGGTACCTGTCTTCCTTCGCCCCTCCCTATGTAAAGGGGGTGGACAGCAGTGGGGACGTGTACCGGGCCACCTACACAGCCTTCAGATGTCCCAGAGTCTCTGGAACCCTGGGAGCATACCACAAGATGCAGGTGATTACTCTCTCTACCCCTACCTATGGCTTTATTAGGGTTACTGACCACCCAGCTTTACCCAGTCACACCCCTGGTCCCCAGAACATATCTTTATTAGGGGGGGTTACTGACCACCCAGCTTTACCCAGTCACACCCCTGGTCCCAGAACATATCTTTATTAGGGTTACTGACCACCCAGCTTTACCCAGTCACACCCCTGGTCCCCAGAACATATCTTTATTAGGGGGGGTTACTGACCACCCAGCTTTACCCAGTCACACCCCTGGTCCCCAGAACATATCTTTATTAGGGGGGTTACTGACCACCCAGCTTTACCCAGTCACACCCCTGGTCCCCAGAACATATCTTTATTAGGGTTACTGACCACCCAGCTTTACCCAGTCACACCCCTGGTCCCAGAACATATCTTTATTAGGGGGGTTACTGACCACCCAGCTTTACCCAGTCACACCCCTGGTCCCCAGAACATATCTTTATTAGGGGGGGTTACTGACCACCCAGCTTTACCCAGTCACACCCCTGGTCCCAGAACATATCTTTATTAGGGTTACTGACCACCCAGCTTTACCCAGTCACACCCCTGGTCCCAGAACATATCTTTATTAGGGGGGAGGGTTACTGACCACCCAGCTTTACCCAGTCACACCCCTGGTCCCAGAACATATCTTCATTAGGGGGGGTTACTGACCACCCAGCTTTACCCAGTCACACCCCTGGTCCCCAGAACATATCTTTATTAGGGGGGGTTACTGACCACCCAGCTTTACCCAGTCACACCCCTGGTCCCAGAACATATCTTTATTAGGGTTACTGACCACCCAGCTTTACCCAGTCACACCCCTGGTCCCCAGAACATATCTTTATTAGGGGGGTTACTGACCACCCAGCTTTACCCAGTCACACCCCTGGTCCCCAGAACATATCTTTATTAGGGGGGTTACTGACCACCCAGCTTTACCCAGTCACACCCCTGGTCCCCAGAACATATCTTTATTAGGGGGGTTACTGACCACCCAGCTTTACCCAGTCACACCCCTGGTCCCAGAACATATCTTTATTAGGGTTACTGACCACCCAGCTTTACCCAGTCACACCCCTGGTCCCCAGAACATATCTTTATTAGGGTTACTGACCACCCAGCTTTACCCAGTCACACCCCTGGTCCCCAGAACATATCTTTATTAGAGGGGGTTACTGACCACCCAGCTTTACCCAGTCACACCCCTGGTCCCCAGAACATATCTTTATTAGGGTTACTGATCACCCAGCTTTACCCAGTCACACCCCTGGTCCCCAGAACATATCTTTATTAGGGGGGTTACTGACCACCCAGCTTTACCCAGTCACACCCCTGGTCCCAGAACATATCTTTATTAGGGTTACTGACCACCCAGCTTTACCCAGTCACACCCCTGGTCCCCAGAACATATCTTTATTAGGGTTACTGATCACCCAGCTTTACCCAGTCACACCCCTGGTCCCCAGAACATATCTTTATTAGGGGGGTTACTGACCACCCAGCTTTACCCAGTCACACCCCTGGTCCCAGAACATATCTTTATTAGGGGGGTTACTGACCACCCAGCTTTACCCAGTCACACCCCTGGTCCCAGAACATATCTTTATTAGGGTTACTGACCACCCAGCTTTACCCAGTCACACCCCTGGTCCCCAGAACATATCTTTATTAGGGGGGTTACTGACCACCCAGCTTTACCCAGTCACACCCCTGGTCCCCAGAACATATCTTTATTAGGGGGGTTACTGACCACCCAGCTTTACCCAGTCACACCCCTGGTCCCCAGAACATATCTTTATTAGGGGGGTTACTGACCACCCAGCTTTACCCAGTCACACCCCTGGTCCCCAGAACATATCTTTATTAGGGTTACTGACCACCCAGCTTTACCCAGTCACACCCCTGGTCCCCAGAACATATCTTTATTAGGAGGGTTACTGACCACCCAGCTTTACCCAGTCACACCCCTGGTCCCAGAACATATCTTTATTAGGGGGGTTACTGACCACCCAGCTTTACCCAGTCACACCCCTGGTCCCAGAACATATCTTTATTAGGGGGGTTACTGACCACCCAGCTTTACCCAGTCACACCCCTGGTCCCCAGAACATATCTTTATTAGGGGGGGTTACTGACCACCCAGCTTTACCCAGTCACACCCCTGGTCCCAGAACATATCTTTATTAGGGTTACTGACCACCCAGCTTTACCCAGTCACACCCCTGGTCCCCAGAACATATCTTTATTAGGGGGGTTACTGACCACCCAGCTTTACCCAGTCACACCCCTGGTCCCAGAACATATCTTTATTAGGGGGGGGGGGGGGTTACTGACCACCCAGCTTTACCCAGTCACACCCCTGGTCCCCAGAACATATCTTTATTAGGGGGGGTTACTGACCACCCAGCTTTACCCAGTCACACCCCTGGTCCCCAGAACATATCTTTATTAGGGGGGTTACTGACCACCCAGCTTTACCCAGTCACACCCCTGGTCCCAGAACATATCTTTATTAGGGGGGTTACTGACCACCCAGCTTTACCCAGTCACACCCCTGGTCCCCAGAACATATCTTTATTAGGGTTACTGACCACCCAGCTTTACCCAGTCACACCCCTGGTCCCCAGAACATATCTTTATTAGGGGGGTTACTGACCACCCAGCTTTACCCAGTCACACCCCTGGTCCCCAGAACATATCTTTATTAGGGTTACTGACCACCCAGCTTTACCCAGTCACACCCCTGGTCCCCAGAACATATCTTTATTAGGGTTACTGACCACCCAGCTTTACCCAGTCACACCCCTGTTCCCAGAACATATCTTTATTAGGGGGGTTACTGACCACCCAGCTTTACCCAGTCACACCCCTGGTCCCCAGAACATATCTTTATTAGGGGGGTTACTGACCACCCAGCTTTACCCAGTCACACCCCTGGTCCCCAGAACATATCTTTATTAGGGGGGTTACTGACCACCCAGCTTTACCCAGTCACACCCCTGGTCCCCAGAACATATCTTTATTAGGGGGGTTACTGACCACCCAGCTTTACCCAGTCACACCCCTGGTCCCCAGAACATATCTTTATTAGGGGGGTTACTGACCACCCAGCTTTACCCAGTCACACCCCTGGTCCCCAGAACATATCTTTATTAGGGGGGGTTACTGACCACCCAGCTTTACCCAGTCACACCCCTGGTCCCAGAACAATGTGTCTTTGGTCAATAGGATGTCCTGTAGGGCTTTGACCATGATGGTGTTGTTGATGTCTCCTCTCCTCCTGTTGATCTCCTCCTGTTGGTGTCTCCTCCTCTCCTCCAGGTGCCCATCACCTTTCTGCCGAGGGACCGAGGGGACTATGCTCAGTTCTGGGACCTGGAGTGTCACCCTGTGGCTGAGCCTCAGCACAAGACCAGGATACGCTTCCAGCTCTGTGGCACTGTGGGTAGACTGTTATAGGACATCATTATACTGCCAGGAGACTGTTATAGGACATCATTATACTGCCAGGAGACTGTTATAGGACATCATTATACTGCCAGGAGACTGTTATAGGACATCATTATACTGCTAGGAGACTGTTATAGGACATCATTATACTGCCAGGAGACTGTTATAGGACATCATTATACTGCCAGGAGACTGTTATAGGACATCATTATACTGCCAGGAGACTGTTATAGGACATCATTATACTGCCAGGAGACTGTTATAGGACATCATTTTACTGCCAGGAGACTGTTATAGGACATCATTATACTGCCAGGAGACTGTTACAGGACATCATTATACTGCCAGGAGACTGTTATAGGACATCATTATACTGCTAGGAGACTGTTATAGGACATCATTATACTGCCAGGAGACTGTTATAGGACATCATTATACTGCCAGGAGACTGTTATAGGACATCATTATACTGCCAGGAGACTGTTATAGGACATCATTATACTGCTAGGAGACTGTTATAGGACATCATTATACTGCCAGGAGACTGTTATAGGACATCATTATACTGCCAGGAGACTGTTATAGGACATCATTATACTGCCAGGAGACTGTTATAGGACATCATTATACTGCCAGGAGACTGTTATAGGACATCATTATACTGCCAGGAGACTGTTATAGGACATCATTATACTGCCAGGAGACTGTTATAGGACATCATTATACTGCCAGGAGACTGTTATAGGACATCATTATACTGCCAGGAGACTGTTATAGGACATCATTATACTACCCTTCTGGATATGGTGTCCCCTAATGAATACGACCCTTCTGCTTTACCGGTGGAGGGTGAGGTGGAGGGTGGCGGTGGAGGGTGGCGATGGCGTGGAGGGGAACGTGGAGGGTGGTGGTGGCGTGGAGGGTGACGGTGGCGTGGAGGGTGATGGTGGCCATGATGATGATGATGTGTTTCAGGGTGTGAAGGTTGGTCCAGCGGTGGCTCCTCAGGAAGCAGACTGTTCTCTGGTGAAGACTGAAGCCTTTAAGACCAGGAGAAGACCTGACCCGGTTGCTGATGGGGGCATGACTGGGTAAGGACTGGCAGTCAGGTCTCACTAGTGATGACTGGGTAAGGACTGGCAGTCAGGTTTCACTAGTGATGACTGGGTAAGGACTGGCAGTCAGGTCTCACTAGTGATGACTGGGTAAGGACTGGCAGTCAGGTTTCACTAGTGATGACTGGGTAAGGACTGGCAGTCAGGTCTCACTAGTGATGACTGGGTAAGGACTGGTAGTCATCTCTCACTAGTGATGACTAGAAAAACAAGGTCGATCCTCCACAGTCCAGAGCACAGTGGAGGATGACTCACAAAACAGGGAGCACTAGTTAGTCAGCTAGTTAACCAGCTAGTTAGTTGGTCTGCTGGCTAACTAGCTGGTTAACGTTCAGATATAGCTCTTGATTTGATCTGAAGGATAACTGGTCACGAAGCTCCGAGCCCCATGGCGGAAGGTTCAGGTAGATGTTCAGGAAGCTCAGAGCCCCATGGAGGAGGAAGGTTCAGGTAGATGTTCAGGAAGCTCAGAGCCCCATGGAGGAGGAAGGTTCAGGTCGATGTTCAGGAAGCTCAGAGCCCCATGGAGGAGGAAGGTTCAGGTAGATGTTCAGGAAGCTCAGAGCCCCATGAAGGAGGAAGGTTCAGGTAGATGGTCAGGAAGCTCAGAGCCCCATGGAGGAGGAAGGTTCAGGTAGATGGTCAGGAAGCTCAGAGCCCCATGGAGGAGGAAGGTTTAGGTAGATGGTCAGGAAGCTCAGAGCCCCATGTAGGAGGAAGGTTCAGGTAGATGTTCAGGAAGCTAAGAGCCCCATGGAGGAGGAAGGTTCAGGAAGCTCAGAGCCCCATGGAGGAGGAAGGTTCAGGAAGCTCAGAGCCACAGGGTGGAGGAAGGTTCAGGTAGATGTTCAGGAAGCTCAGAGCCCCGTGGAGGAGGAAGGTTCAGGTAGATGTTCAGGAAGCTCAGAGCCCCATGGAGGAGGAAGGTTCAGGAAGCTCAGAGCCCCAGGGTGGAGGAAGGTTCAGGTAGATGTTCAGGAAGCTCAGAGCCCCGTGGAGGAGGAAGGTTCAGGTAGATGGTCAGGAAGCTCAGAGCCCCATGGAGGAGGAAGGTTCAGGTAGATGGTCAGGAAGCTCAGAGCCCCATGGAGGAGGAAGGTTCAGGAAGCTCAGAGCCCCATGGAGGAGGAAGGTTCAGGAAGCTCAGAGCCCCAGGGAGGAGGAAGGTTCAGGTCGATGTTAAATGTGTGGATGATGTTGTGTGTTCCAGTCAGGAGGAGGCTCTGTGTAGGGGGGTATACGCCCCCCAGGACCACTACTCATTCCCCCCTACCAGGGTAGGGGAGACCAGCACACTGAAGGTCAACATGAGAAACAACTCCTTGGAAACGCATGCGGTGAGCAACACACACACACACACAGAATAATTGCATGAACTGTGATGGATGTGATAACTACCCAGAATGCTTTGCGTTGCATGGATTTGATGTTGAGCTTGTCTGATGTTGCAGCTGATGTTCCTAACCCCTAAAGAGCCCTTCCACATCAAGCATTCCAAATATTCCCTAAGGTGAGTCCACGCCGCTTGGTGACTGTCATTCCTCTTCTGTAATCAGTGTCCTGGTTAGCCTGGCCACAGAGCTAGACCATGACTATAGAAGTTGACCAAGACGGCACAACCAGGCCTGGGACCAGGCTATGATGTACTGAAAGGCTGTGATTGATGCTGTGTGTGTAACCTGAGTGTGACTTCCTGCTCCTAATGCTGTGGAAACTCAGAGGGGTTTGTCTGAGAGCGTCTGGACAGCAGGCCACTGTGTTGGTCATGCTCTGGGCCTGAGAGCGTCTGGACAGCAGGCCACTGTGTTGGTCAGGCTCTGGGCCTGAGAGCGTCTGGACAGCAGGTCACTGTGTTGGCCAGGCTCTGGGCCTGAGAGCGTCTGGACAGCAGGCCACTGTGTTGGTCAGGCTCTGGGCCTGAGAGCGTCTGGACAGCAGGTCACTGTGTTGGTCAGGCTCTGGGCCTGAGAGCGTCTGGACAGCAGGTCACTGTGTTGGTCAGGCTATGGGCCTGAGAGTGTCTGGACAGCAGGTCACTGTGTTGGTCAGGCTCTGGGTCTGAGAGCGTCTGGACAGCAGGTCACTGTGTTGGCCAGGCTCTGGGCCTGAGAGCGTCTGGACAGCAGGTCACTGTGTTGGTCAGGCTCTGGGCCTGAGAGTGTCTGGACAGCAGGTCACTGTGTTGGTCAGGCTCTGGACCCGAGAGTGTCTGGACAGCAGGTCACTGTGTTGGCCAGGCTCTGGGCCTGAGAGCGTCTGGACAGCAGGCCACTGTGTTGGCCAGGCTCTGGGCGCGAGAGTGTCTGGACAGCAGGTCACTGTGTTGGTCAGGCTCTGGGCCTGAGAGCGTCTGGACAGCAGGTCACTGTGTTGGTCAGGCTATGGGCCTGAGAGCGTCTGGACAGCAGGTCACTGTGTTGGTCAGGCTCTGGGCCTGAGAGTGTCTGGACAGCAGGTCACTGTGTTGGTCAGGCTCTGGGCCTGAGAGCGTCTGGACAGCAGGTCACTGTGTTGGTCAGGCTCTGGACCCGAGAGTGTCTGGACAGCAGGTCACTGTGTTGGCCAGGCTCTGGGCCTGAGAGCGTCTGGACAGCAGGTCACTGTGTTGGCCAGGCTCTGGGCCTGAGAGCGTCTGGACAGCAGGCCACTGTGTTGGTCAGGCTCTGGGCCTGAGAGCGTCTGGACAGCAGGTCACTGTGTTGGTCAGGCTCTGGGCCTGAGAGCGTCTGGACAGCAGGTCACTGTGTTGGTCAGGCTATGGGCCTGAGAGTGTCTGGACAGCAGGTCACTGTGTTGGTCAGGCTCTGGGTCTGAGAGCGTCTGGACAGCAGGTCACTGTGTTGGCCAGGCTCTGGGCCTGAGAGCGTCTGGACAGCAGGTCACTGTGTTGGTCAGGCTCTGGGCCTGAGAGTGTCTGGACAGCAGGTCACTGTGTTGGTCAGGCTCTGGGCCTGAGAGTGTCTGGACAGCAGGTCACTGTGTTGGTCAGGCTCTGGGCCTGAGAGCGTCTGGACAGCAGGTCACTGTGTTGGTCAGGCTCTGGACCCGAGAGTGTCTGGACAGCAGGTCACTGTGTTGGCCAGGCTCTGGGCCTGAGAGCGTCTGGACAGCAGGCCACTGTGTTGGCCAGGCTCTGGGCGCGAGAGTGTCTGGACAGCAGGTCACTGTGTTGGTCAGGCTCTGGGCCTGAGAGCGTCTGGACAGCAGGTCACTGTGTTGGTCAGGCTCTGGGCCTGAGAGTGTCTGGACAGCAGGTCACTGTCTTGGTCAGGCTCTGGGCCTGAGAGCGTCTGGACAGCAGGTCACTGTGTTGGTCAGGCTCTGGACCCGAGAGTGTCTGGACAGCAGGTCACTGTGTTGGCCAGGCTCTGGGCCTGAGAGCGTCTGGACAGCAGGTCACTGTGTTGGCCAGGCTCTGGGCCTGAGTGCGTCTGGACAGCAGGTCACTGTGTTGGTCAGGCTCTGGGTCTGAGAGCGTCTGGACAGCAGGTCACTGTGTTGGTCAGGCTCTGGACCCGAGAGTGTCTGGACAGCAGGTCACTGTGTTGGCCAGGCTCTGGGCCTGAGAGCGTCTGGACAGCAGGTCACTGTGTTGGTCAGGCTCTGGACCTGAGAGCGTCTGGACAGCAGGTCACTGTGTTGGTCAGGCTCTGGGCCTGAGAGCGTCTGTACAGCAGGTCACTGTGTTGGTCAGGCTCTGGGCCTGAGAGTGTCTGGACAGCAGGTCACTGTGCTGGTCAGGCTCTGGGCCTGAGAGCGTGTGGACAGCAGGTCACTGTGTTGGTCAGGCTCTGAGAGCGTCTGGACAGCAGGTCACTGTGTTGGTCAGGCTCTGGGTCTGTGAGTGTCTGGACAGCAGGCCACTGTGTTGGTCAGGCTATGGGCCTGAGAGTGTCTGGACAGCAGGTCACTGTGTTGGTCAGGCTCTGGGTCTGTGAGTGTCTGGACAGCAGGCCACTGTGTTGGTCAGGCTCTGGGTCTGAGAGCGTCTGGACAGCAGGCCACTGTGTTGGTCAGGCTCTGGGTCTGAGAGCGTCTGGACAGCAGGCCACTGTGTTGGTCAGGCTCTGGGTCTGAGAGCGTCTGGACAGCAGGTCACTGTGTTATCTACTGAAGTAGGTGTGGTGGTGCTGTGTGGCGAATGGCACCTTGCTGCATGTCCGGACTCCTCCCATGGTGCATAGCGTTGTCATTCACACGTCATCGCCATGTGGAATTAACGTTTGTTACTACATTTCTATCACAGTATTTTCTTCAATGTGAGATTTGGTGCTTCCTGTACTGCACCTGTCAAGTGACACTGTTCTATTCTAACAACAATCACAGTTCAAAGTCTGCCTCTCAGTCCGTGTTGTCTGCCTCTCTGTCCGTCTTGTCTGCCTCTCTGTCCGTCTTGTCTGCCTCTCTGTCCGTCTTGTCTGCCTCTCAGTCCGTGTCGTCTGCCTCTCAGTCCGTGTCGTCTGCCTCTCAGTCCGTGTCGTCTGCCTCTCTGTCCGTGTCGTCTGCCTCTCTGTCCGTGTCGTCTGCCTCTCTGTCCGTGTCGTCTGCCTCTCTGTCCGTGTCGTCTGCCTCTCTGTCCGTGTCGTCTGCCTCTCTGTCCGTTGCGTCTGCCTCTCTGTCCGTTGCGTCTGCTTCTCTGTCCGTTGCGTCTGCTTCTCTGTCCGTTGCGTCTGCTTCTCTGTCCGTTGCGTCTGCTTCTCTGTCCGTTGCGTCTGCTTCTCTGTCCGTGTCGTCTGCCTCTCTGTCCGTGTTTCTGCGAACTCGTACATACTTAGTCCATGTTTTGATTTCTTCCCGTTTCTCCCTGCCCTCCAGATCCCAACGCTACATCCACCTGCCAGTCCAGTTCAAACCGGTTGTAACTGGCAACCACTCCAGCCTGCTGTTGGTTCAGACGGATACCAGTGGAAACATCGCTATCCAGCTGACTGGTGAGGCCCTGCCCTGACTGGCCTGAGGACTGCTGGTCTGGGTCAGTGAGGACTGCTGGTCTGGGTCAGTGAGGACTGCTGCTCTGGGTCAGGGAGGACTGCTGGTCTGGGTCAGTGAGGACTGCTGCTCTGGGTCAGGGAGGACTGCTGGTCTGGGTCAGGGAGGACTGCTGGTCTGGGTCAGGGAGGACTGCTGGTCTGGGTCAGGGAGGACTGCTGGTCTGGGTCAGTGAGGACTGCTGGTCTGGGTCAAGGAGGACTGCTGGTCTGGGTCAGGGAGGACTGCTGGTCTGGGTCAGTGAGGACTGCTGGTCTGGGTCAGTGAGGACTGCTGGTCTGGGTCAGGGAGGACTGCTGGTCTGGGTCAGGGAGGACTGCTGTTCTGGGTCAGTGAGGACTGCTGGTCTGGGTCAGTGAGGACTGCTGGTCTGGGTCAGGGAGGACTGCTGTTCTGGGTCAGTGAGGACTGCTGGTCTGGGTCAGTGAGGACTGCTGGTCTGGGTCAGTGAGGACTGCTGGTCTGGGTCATGGAGGACTGCTGGGTCACTGCATCTGTAGTGTGGCCCGTACTGGAGCACTGCATCTGTAGTGTGGCCCGTACTGGAACACTGCTGAAGGTCATATGGAAGAATGAACTATGAAGCCTTTGTCCAATATGGCACCCTAATCCCTAGATAGTGCACTGCTTCAGGCAGCTTCAGGCCCGGCAACGTCCCAACGTCTCATTGGTTCCACTCCTGGCAACGTCCCAACGTCTCAACGTCTCATTGGTTCCACTCCTGGCAACGTCCCAACGTCTCATTGGTTCCACTCCTGGCAACGTCCCAACGTTTCATTGGTTCCACTCCTGGCAACGTCCCAACGTCTCATTGGTTCCACTCCTGGCAACGTCCCAACGTCTCATTGGTTCCACTCCTGGCAACGTCCCAACGTCTCATTGGTTCCACTCCTGGCAACGTCCCAACGTCTCATTGGTTCCACTCCTGGCAACGTCCCAACGTCTCATTGGTTCCACTCCTGGCAACGTCTCATTGGTTCCACTCCTGGCAACGTCCCAACGTCTCATTGGTTCCACTCCTGGCAACGTCCCAACGTCTCATTCATATATCCTATCCTCTGGGGGTCTGCGTAGAGCAGACTACAGCTCTATATCCTATCCTCTGGGCATCTGCGTAGAGCAGACTACAGCTCTATACCATATCCTCTTGGGGTCTGCATGGAGCAGACTACAGCTCTATATCATATCCTCTTGTGGTCTGCGTAGAGCTAGCAGACTACAGCTATATATCCTATCCTCTGGAGGTCTGCGTAGAGCTAGTAGACTACAGCTCTATATCCTATCCTCTGGGGGTCTGCATGGAGCTAGCAGACTACAGCTCTATAGCCTATCCTCTGGGGGTCTGCATGGAGCTAGCAGACTACAGCTCTATATCCTATCCTCTGGAGGTCTGCATAGAGCTAGCAGACTACAGCTCTATATCCTATCCTCTGGGGGTCTGCATAGAGCTAGCAGACTACAGCTCTATAGCCTATCCTCTGGAGGTCTGCGTAGAGCAGACTACAGCTCTATAGCCTATCCTCTGGTGGTCTGCATAGAGCAGACTACAGCTCTATATCCTATTCTCTGGGGGTCTGCATAGAGCAGACTACAGCTCTATATCCTATTCTCTGGGGGTCTGCATGGAGCTAGCAAACTACAGCTCTATAGCCTATCCTCTGGGGGTCTGCATGGAGCTAGCAGACTACAGCTCTATATCCTATCCTCTGGAGGTCTGCAAAGAGCTAGCAGACTACAGCTCTATATCCTATCCTCTGGAGGTCTGCATAGAGCTAGCAGACTACAGCTCTATAACCTATCCTCTGGGGGTCTGCATAGAGCTAGCAGACTACAGCTCTATAGCCTATCCTCTGGAGGTCTGCGTAGAGCAGACTACAGCTCTATAGCCTATCCTCTGGGGGTCTGCATGGAGCTAGCAGACTACAGCTCTATAGCCTATCCTCTGGGGGTCTGCATGGAGCTAGCAGACTACAGCTCTATATCCTATCCTCTGGGGGTCTGCATAGAGCAGACTACAGCTCTATATCCTATCCTCTGGGTGTCTGCATAGAGCAGACTACAGCTCTCTATCCTATCCTCTGGGGGTCTGCATAGAGCAGACTACAGCTCTATATCCTATCCTCTGGGGGTCTGCATAGAGCAGACTACATACAGCTCTATATCCTATCCTCTGGGGGTCTGCATAGAGCAGACTACAGCTCTATATCCTATCCTCTGGGGGTCTGCGTAGAGCTAGCAGACTAGAAACATTTGACTGAATTTGATGCCCAGTACAACTTGAAGAGAGTTGGCATGGCTGATGTCATGTGACAGGGTTTACATGGGGTTTTGGTCAGTGGACCTACTGATGAACTCAGAGTAACCTCAGTGCTGGGCCAGGAGGAGGTTTTCCACCATCAACTCAATCATTGTTCCCTACTTTGGTTTTCTATTAGAAATGGCACACGCTTTAAAAAAAAGCACATGGTTTAAATTTTATGTTATTGTGATTTTAAATGAACTTGATAAAATAAAGATTTGTCAAACATTTTGCTCGCTTTTTATGTTTTTGCAATGTTAATGTTAAATAACTGGACAGAGATGCCTATTTCTATTGTATATGTATTCTGAGACTTTTAGCTAAAACTTCAAACAAAATGCAGAGACTCCTACATGTCAGTTAGCAGACTCTTATCCAGAGCCACTTACAGGACCAAGTGCTTCTGATTGGTCCCTTACAGGACCAAGTGCTTCTGATTGGTCCCTTACAGGACCAAGTGCTTCTGATTGGTCCCTTACAGGACCAAGTGCTTCTGATTGGTCCCTTACAGGACCAAGTGCTTCTGATTGGTCCCTACATGTCTGGCAGTTAGCAGACTCTTATCCAGAGCCACTTACAGGACCAAGTGCTTCTGATTGGTCCTTTACAGGACCAAGTGCTTCTGATTGGTCTCTACATGTCTGGCAGTTAGCAGACTCTTATCCAGAGCCACTTACAGGACCAAGTGCTTCTGATTGGTTCTTTACAGGACCAAGTGCTTCTGATTGGTCCCTTTCAGACTATTTCTGTGAACTCATTGTGGTTCGCTTGTTTTTTTGGTGCAGTCTGAACACTCCGAAGGAACTTCGACCCCTCGAACGCCAAAAGTGAACCCAACTGAGACCATCTCAAGAGGGGGTCTGAGTTTGGTTTGCTTGAATTCCGCGTTCAGGTTCCCTTTTTAGGACAATGTGAACACAAAGCTCCCCAGGTTCCCCCACCACACACTACACCCCTCGCGGGAGACCGACGGCCGCGATAGAGAGATGTGTTGATATTGATTAGTGGTTGTCAAGGATGTACAGAAATTCAAAAATGTGGGGAGTTTTTGGTTCAGATGATGTTTGTAATTTGTGATCTAAAGGCAGAGAGAGCTTCGTAAACTGTTTATTCCATTGTGGGAAGACATATTTGGTAAGAATCACACCACAGAGGTACGGCATCAGTCCCAGATCTTATTAAAGGGCCAGTAGCCCACATTGGGTGGACACTTTACAAATATACAGTTATTATTCTGCTATTTATTCTGTTAATATTATTTACATGTTAATAGTATCTTCTGATTAGTGATTGCTTTTTAGTTCAAAGAGGAGACAATCTATTAGCTTCCAAAATGTAAGTAGGTATTATAAACTCAGCAAAAAAAAGAAACTGTCAACTGCGTTTATTTTCAGCAAACTTAACATGTGTAAATATTTGTATGAACAAGATTCAACAACTGAGACATAAACTGAACAAGTTCTACAGACATGTGACTAACAGAAATTGAATAATGTGTCCCTGTCAAAATCAAAAGTAACAGTCAGTATCTGGTGTGGCCACCAGCTGCATTAAGTACTGCAGTGCCTCTCCTCCTCAGGGACTGCACCGGATTTGCCAGTTCTTGCTGTGAGATGTTACCCTGCTCTTCCACCAAGGCACCTGCAAGTTCCTGGACATTTCTGGGGGAAATGGCCCTAGCCCTCACCCTCCGATCCAACAGGTCCCAGACGTGCTCAATGGGATTGAGATCCGGGCTCTTCGCTGGCCATGGCAGAACACTGACATTCCAGTCTTGCGGGAAATCACGCACAGAACAAGCAGTATGGCTGGTGGCATTGTCATGCTGGAGGGTCATGTCAGGATGAGCCTGCAGGAAGGGTACCACATGAGGGAGGAGGATGTCTTCCTTGTAACACACAGCGTTGAGATTCCCTACAATGACAACAAGCTCAGTCAGATGATGCTGTGACACGCCGCCCCAGACCATGACGGACCCTTCACCTCCAAATCGATCCCGATCCAGAGTACAGGCCTCGGTGTAACGCTCATTCCTTCGACGATAAATGCGAATCCGACCATCACCCCTGGTGAGACACAACCGCGACTCGTCAGTGAAGAGCACTTTTTGCCAGTCCTGTCTGGTCCAGCGATGGTGGGTTTGTGCCCGTAGGTGATGTCTGGTGAGGACCTGCCCTTTACAACAGGCCTACAAGTTCTTAGTCCAGCCTCTCTCAGCCTATTGCAGACAGTCTGAGCACTGATGGAGGGATTGTATGTTCCTGGTGTAACTCGGGCAGTTGTTGCCATCCTGTACCTCATATCAAATGTATTTATAAAGCCCTTTTTACATCCGCTGATGTCTCAAAGTGCTATACAGATACCCAGCCTAAAACCCCAAACAGCAAGCAATGCAGGTGTAGAAGCACCTGTCCCGCAGGTGTGCTGTTCGGATGTACCGATCCTGTGCAGGTGTTGTTACACGTGGTCTGCCACTGCGAGTATGATCAGCTGTCCGTCCTGTCTCCCTGTAGCGCTGTCTTAGGCGTCTCACAGTACGGACATTGCGATTAATTGCCCTGGCCACATCTGCAGTCCTCATGCCTCCTTGCAGCATGCCTAAGGCACGTTCACACAGATGAGCAGGGACCCTGGGCATCTTTCTTTTGATGTTTTCCAGAGTCAGAAGAAAGGTCTCTTTAGTGTCCTAAGATTTCATAACTGTGACCTTAATTGCCTACCATCTGTAAGCTGTTAGTGTCTTAATGACCGTTCCACAGGTGCATGTTCATTAATTGTTTATGGTTCATTGAACACGCATGGGAAACAGTGTTAAAACCCTTTACAATGAAGATCTGTGAAGTTATTTGGATTTTTTACAGATTATCTTTTAAAGACAGGGTCCTGAAAAAAGGGCTGTTTTCTTTTTTTGCTGAGTTTATATATAAAATGTAAGTAGGTATTATATCTAGCTGTCTGATAGAATGACTAGTCCTGCACTTGGGGGAAAACCCACAGTGCATTGAGTGAATGTTGGAAAAGGATCTTGGTTCCTTTCTAAACATAGCAATGTGAACGCAACGAGGACTCGAACCACAACAGGTGCAGTGAACTGGCAAGAGTTGAGTCCTCATTCAAGGACGGTATGAACACAGAGAACGGGTATTTTGCTTACTTTGTTTTTATCCCAGAGTAGACTTTAAAGAGGACGATGTGATTAAACCCACATACACTCACTTCACTCGAGGCTGTATCACAACTGACTGATTGGGAGTCCCATAGGGCGGCACACAATTGGCCCAGTGTCGTCCAGGTTTAGGCCGTCATTGTAAATAAGAATTTGTTCTTAACTGACTTGCCTAGTTAAGTAAATAAATAACTTGGCTGGCTGGTGCACATGCGCAGGTCAAATACACAGCTGGGATGCCAATTTGAGTTTTAAATGTCCTTTATAATTCCACAGATTTACTCAGAAAACCAGGTGTTTTAATCGGTGTATTTGAAACATACTTAGATTTTGACATTAGGCTGATTTTAAGATATGCATGACTATTGCATCATCTGCCTCTTGCCATAATCAGTTCAGGATCTAATTATTAGGGATGTACGATATATGGGTCAACGTATCGGGCGATATTAGCTAAAAATGGCAACATCGGTATCGGCTAATGTCTAGCAAATGAAGGAAATTGGTTTTGATTATTTTTTACTTGTATTGGGGACGTAAATGGCAACAAAATAATAACTTTTTGGTCTGTGTGTAACCTTTATGTAACTAGGCAAGTCAGTTAAGAACAAATTATTATTTATAATGATGGCCTACCCCGGCCAAACTTGGACGACGCTGGGCCAACTGTACGCCGCCCTATGGGACTCCCAATCACGGCCAGATGTGATACAGCCTGGATTCGAACCAGGGACTGCAGTGACGCCTCTTGCACTGAGATGCCGTGCCTTAATTAACACTGGGTCCGTTAGTTAACACTGCGTCCGTGTTAACTATTTAACTGTACTAGAATGCTGAAGGCCGCAGAAATGTTAAATATCGGTTTTCAGTATCGTTTTTTTTTTTTGTTGGGCAAGCTAAATATTGGATATGGTATCAGACAAAAAATGTCATACCGGTCCATCACTACTAATTATTACTGCGCATGTAAAAGTACTCAGAGCAACTACCGCTACTTCTCAGCAGGGGGCGCTACAGCTCCAGTTTCTCATCTTGGTGTGTTCCTCTGATGGTGAAGAGCAGCGTACAGTCGCCGTGCACGAGCGTACTTATTTGGCTACATTTACAGGTAAGACTGATGGCTGTATTTTACTATAACATTTGTAGTTTACGTTGCTTTGGGGACGGGTAGCTACCGTTTTTACTGTTAGGGTTTAATAGCTAGATGGGGGTGGTCTCACCACTGTTGGAAAGTTGGAAAGTGCGTCTCCAAGGATACTAGTGCACTAGATCTGATCAGCGCACTAGATCTGATGCCCTAGATCTGATCAGCGCACTAGATCTGCTCAGCTGCGGAGGCTGCAGGGTCAATTAAGAGACGCCTTTTCTCTTCATCGCTATCGGTTGGCCAGATTTAATCGACGTTTGTAAATATGTTTATAATAATTTATCCTGCTACTAGGCCGATGTGATTGATTTGTAACCGGTGCTGTACTGCACCGCTGTAACTGCGTTGTGTGTGGTTGATAGAGACTATAGACGTGGACTTTGGAGATCAGGTCGTTTTAATCAAGCAGAACTCACTCTCTGCATCCAAAAGGAAATAAAACATTTGTAGAGCCACATATGTTCTGAGAATCGTCGCCTCTTTCTCTCTCAGTGCATCAAAATGATTTTCGAATACAAAAATTAATACATGAACCTGGTTAAATTCACATAGTACTTGAACAACTGTTCCAGATGCACCGGATAGCCTCTGTGGGATTGTGTGGAACTACTGTAGCAGGCCATTGGCCAGTATGGAGGGTGATGATATACAGCCAGCGAGCTCAGCGATCTCGTGCAAATAGCAACGCTCCATTGAATAATAATAATGCACATTGTCCATGTCTGTAGCGTCAGTTTGAAAATATAAATTCAATTTCTATGAAACCTAAATATTTATTATTATTGATTGACCTTGTGAGTTGAGTACCTCTGTCATGTGACGTCTTACACTGGATGTTGCGTGACGTGTCTGATTCAACCATGAACTTGTCGCGCTGTGTCCATCACCTCCCTTCACACATGAGGCCCACAGCTATTAAATAGGGTTGTGTTGTGGGAATGTTCCTTTCTTTATGGACCCACCACAGTCAGGAGCCCTGTCATTGGTACATCATTCAGATTGGTACATTTGGTTCAATAGACTCAAACAATCATCCCGCCAGTCTTCTCTCTGACTATAGCTGTGAACAGTACAGTTAATCACCAGTCTGCTCCTGTAGTCTAGTCAGCTGGACGGCTGCTGATATTTAATGCAACAGCCAGACTTACTGCCACGCCAGGCGGCACCGTGACCAGCGCTGAGCCCTCTACGGGGAGAGGACAGGTAGTGTCCCAAATGGAACCCAGAACCCTCTTCCCAATTTAGTGCACTACTTTAGACCAGGACTCACGCTATTCCCAATTTAGTGCACTACTTTATACCAGGACCCAATGGAACCCTATTCCCTATATAGTGCACTACTATAGACCAGGACTCACCCTATTCCCTATATAGTGCACTACATTAGACCAGGACTCACGCTATTCCCTATATAGTGCACTACTATAGACCAGAACCCACCCAATCCCCTATATAGTGCACTAGTTTAGACCAGGCCCAAATGGAACCCTATTCCCTATATAGTGCACTACTTTAGACCTGTGCCCATATGGCTGTTTCCATGTGATATCAGACAGGGAACTCGGTCCAACACTGTTCAGGCAGAGCTCCTAGCCTTTGGCTGTCGTGATCTGGCTGGGGCCAAGACCAGCCCCCGCTCTGGGGCCAAGACCACCCCTCAGCCCAGTCTGCTAGACTACCCCTCAGCCCAGTCTGCTAGACTACCCCTCAGCCCAGTCTGCTAGACTACTCCTCAGCCCAGTCTGCTAGACTACCCCACAGCCCAGTCTGCTAGACTACCCCACAGCCCAGTCTGCTAGACTACCCCACAGCCCAGTCTGCTAGACTACCCCACAGCCCAGTCTGCTAGACTACCCCACAGCCCAGTCTGCTAGACTACCCCACAGCCCAGTCTGCTAGACTACCCCACAGCCCAGTCTGCTAGACTACCCCACAGCCCAGTCTGCTAGACTACCCAGTCTGCTAGACCACCCCTCAGCCCAGTCTGCTAGACTACCCCTCAGCCCAGTCTGCTAGACTACCCCACAGCCCAGTCTGCTAGACTACCCCACAGCCCAGTCTGCTAGACTACCCCACAGCCCAGTCTGCTAGACTACCCCACAGCCCAGTCTGCTAGACTACCCCTCAGCCCAGTCTGCTAGACCACCCCTCAGCCCAGTCTGCTAGACCACCCCTCAGCCCAGTCTGCTAGACTACCCCTCAGCCCAGTCTGCTAGACTACCCCACAGCCCAGTCTGCTAGACTACCCCACAGCCCAGTCTGCTAGACTACCCCACAGCCCAGTCTGCTAGACTACCCCACAGCCCAGTCTGCTAGACTACCCCACAGCCCAGTCTGCTAGACTACCCCTCAGCCCAGTCTGCTAGACTACCCCTCAGCCCAGTCTGCTAGACTACCCCTCAGCCCAGTCTGCTAGACTACCCCACAGCCCAGTCTGCTAGACTACCCCACAGCCCAGTCTGCTAGACTACCCCTCAGCCCAGTCTGCTAGACTACCCCACAGCCCAGTCTGCTAGACTACCCCACAGCCCAGTCTGCTAGACTACCCCACAGCCCAGTCTGCTAGACTACCCCACAGCCCAGTCTGCTAGACTACCCCTCAGCCCAGTCTGCTAGACTACCCCACAGCCCAGTCTGCTAGACTACCCCTCAGCCCAGTCTGCTACACTACCCCTCAGCCCAGTCTGCTAGACTACCCCACAGCCCAGTCTGCTAGACTACCCCCAGTCTGCTAGACTACCCCTCAGCCCAGTCTGCTAGACTACCCCACAGCCCAGTCTGCTAGACTACCCCTCAGCCCAGTCTGCTACACTACCTTGTTCCCCTGTTTGTAAGCAGCTCCACATTCATTACCATTTTGAGTGCTGTTTTGTTCTCTCTGCTTTGGCAGATGAAATGTAGTGTGAACAGTCTCTCTTCTGCCTGTATTTTACATCATCCCTCCCAGTACCAGGACTCTGCTTGGCTGACTGGGCTGTTACATCACCCCGCCCCCCGTACCGGGACTCAGCTTGTACTGAACACAACAGTCAGCCATCTTCATCTGCATGAGACTTCCTTGTCTATCACAAGCCTTGTTTTATAGCTGGTGTCAACACGTTGTGAGGGTTTAAAGGTCGGTAACATCACCCCGACCGCATCACCCCGACCGCATCACCCCGACCGCATCACATCACCCTGACCGCATGTCACATCACCCTGACCACATGTCACATCACCCTGACCACATCAACCTGACCACATGTCACATCACCCTGACCACATCAACCTGACCACATCACCCTGACCACATGTCACATCACCCTGACCACATCACCCTGACCACATGTCACATCACCCTGACCACATCACCCTGACCACATGTCACATCACCCTGACCACATCACCCTGACCACATGTCACATCACCCTGACCACATCAACCTGACCACATGTCACATCACCCTGACCACATCACCCTGACCACATGTCACATCACCCTGACAACATGTCACATCACCCCGACCACATGTCACATCACCCCGGCCACATCACCCTGACCACATGTCACATCACCCCGACCACATCACCCTGACCACATGTCACATCACCCCGACCACATCACCTTGACCACATGTCACATCACCCTGACCACATCACCCTGACCACATGTCACATCACCCTCACCACATGCCACATCACCCTGACCGCATCAACCTGACCGCATCAACCTGACCACATGCCACATCACCCTGACCGCATCACCCTGACCGCATCACCCTGACCACATCACCCTGACCGCATCACCCTGACCACATGTCACATCACCCTGACCACATCACCCTGACCACGTCACATCACCCTGACCACATGCCACATCACCCTGACCACATCACCCTGACCACATGTCACATCACCCTGACCACATCACCCTGACCACATGTCACATCACCCTGACCACATCACCCTGACCACATGTCACATCACCCTGACCACATCACCCTGACCGCATGTCACATCACCCTGACCACATCACCCTGACCACATGTCACATCACCCTGACCACATCACCCTGACCACATGTCACATCACCCTGACCACATCACCCTGACCACATGTCACATCACCCTGACCACATCACCCTGACCACATGTCGCATCAACCTGACCGTATCAACCTGACCGTATCAACCTGACCACATGCCACATCACCCTGACCGCATCACCCTGACCACATGTCACATCACCCTGACCACATCACCCTGACCACGTCACATCACCCTGACCACATGCCACATCACCCTGACCACATCAACCTGACCACATCAACCTGACCTCATCACCCTGACCACATGCCACATCACCCTGACCACATGCCACATCACCCTGACCACATCAACCTGACTGCATCACCCTGACCGCATCACCCTGACCGCATCACCCTGACCACATGTCACATCACCCTGACCACATCAACCTGACCACATGTCACATCACCCTGACCACATGCCACATCACCCTGACCACATGCCACATCACCCTGACCACATGTCACATCTCCCTGACCACATCACCCTGACCACATGTCACATCACCCTGACCACATCACCCTGACCACATCACCCTGACCACATGTCACATCACCCTGACCACATGTCACATCACCCTGACCACATGTCACCCTGACCACATGTCACCCTGACCACATGTCACCCTGACCACATGTCACCCTGACCACATGTCACCCTGACCACATGTCACCCTGACCACATGTCACCCTGACCACATGTCACCCTGACCACATGTCACATCACCCTGACCACATCACCCTGACCACATCAGGAGTCAGAGCAGGACACTGTTCCACTCTGCAGCTGGCCCTGTGCTGGTTAGGCGGAGTCGGAGCAGGACACTGTTCCACTCTGCAGCTGGCCCTGTGCTGGTTATGCGGAGTCGGAGCAGGACACTGTTCCACTCTGCAGCTGGCCCTGTGCTGGTTATGCGGAGTCGGAGCAGGACACTGTTCCACTCTGCAGCTGGCCCTGTGCTGGTTATGCGGAGTCGGAGCAGGACACTGTTCCACTCTGCAGCTGCAGTGAGTCCTGTCTCAGGCTGGTGAGGTGTCCCCCACTCTCAGGAGCTGTATTAGACAGGCAACGACGGTTACCCTGCTGCTCTGCTCATTGATTGGTTGGAAGGTGAGCTCAGACATCCAGTCTCACACTCCACCATCGCCATGGGAGACGCTAGGCAGAAATGTACAAACAGCCGTGGGGTGGGAGGAGAGGCGGGGGCTGTGAAACTCTCCACTTCAATGTGAGTCTCCGGTGGAAGGTCTGTCTCCCTCCTCACATTGAACAATGATGCAGTCTGTCTACAGTCACATCCTGTCTGTCTACAGTCACATCCTGTCTGTCTACAGTCACATCCTGTCTGTCTACAGTCACATCCTGTCTGTCTACAGTCACATCCTGTCTGTCTACAGTCACATCCTGTCTGTCTACAGTCACATCCTGTCTGTCTACAGTCACATCCTGTCCGTCTACAGTCACATCCTGTCCGTCTACAGTCACATCCTGTCCGTCTACAGTCACATCCTGTCCGTCTACAGTCACATCCTGTCCGTCTACAGTCACATCCTGCCCGTCTACAGTCACATCCTGCCCGTCTACAGTCACATCCTGCCCGTCTACAGTCACATCCTGCCCGTCTACAGTCACATCCTGCCCGTCTACAGTCACATCCTGCCCGTCTACAGTCACATCCTGCCCGTCTACAGTCACATCCTGCCCGTCTACAGTCACATCCTGCCCGTCTACAGTCACATCCTGCCCGTCTACAGTCACATCCTGCCCGTCTACAGTCACACCCTGCCCGTCTACAGTCACACCCTGCCCGTCTACAGTCACACCCTGCCCGTCTACAGTCACACCCTGCCCGTCTACAGTCACACCCTGCCCGTCTACAGTCACACCCTGCCCGTCTACAGTCACACCCTGCCCGTCTACAGTCACACCCTGCCCGTCTACAGTCACACCCTGCCCGTCTACAGTCACACCCTGCCCGTCTACAGTCACACCCTGCCCGTCTACAGTCACACCCTGCCCGTCTACAGTCACACCCTGCCCGTCTACAGTCACACCCTGCCCGTCTACAGTCACACCCTGCCCGTCTACAGTCACACCCTGCCCGTCTACAGTCACACCCTGCCCGTCTACAGTCACACCCTGCCCGTCTACAGTCACACCCTGCCCGTCTACAGTCACACCCTGCCCGTCCACAGTCACACCCTGCCTGTCTGAGAACCATTCAGTGTGTCTGTCTACAATCACATCCTGCCTGTCTACAGTCACATCCTGTCTACAGTCACATCCTGTCTACAGTCACATCCTGTCATCCTGCTCCCACCCGTCCAGGACATTTTAGTTTTACATTTTGGTATTCAATCAATCATTTATAAAGTCCTTTTTACATCAGCCGATGTCACAAACTGCTATACAGAATCCCAGCCTAAACCCCAAACAGCAA